>NC_136489.1:104018852-104168852 GCF_053919585.1 Euprymna scolopes | reverse complement strand
TATTAACTTAAATTGAATCAAAAAAATTACCTTGGATTTATTTTATGCAATTTAAAAACATTATCTTTCATCTAGCAATTAATGATATAGATATAAAATTTTCAATGATTTTTTTTTAAAAGTGCAACAGAATGTACATTACATAAAATAAATACAAGGTAATTTTTTTATTCAAATTAAATTAAATTTTTATACCTTACCTTGTAAAATTTATAAAAGTGCACTTTGAAGATAAATAAATTTCAAGTTGAATCTTGTACCTTTATTTTTAAAGCCTATAGTAAAACATTTTGTTTAACAATTTTCATGCTTGGATGAAATGCTTTTCT
Organism: Euprymna scolopes; assembly: GCF_053919585.1. NCBI lineage: Eukaryota > Metazoa > Mollusca > Cephalopoda > Sepiida > Sepiolidae > Euprymna > Euprymna scolopes. Next base: position 104,168,523 of record NC_136489.1, on the reverse strand, counting down.
AATTTGTAATAACTTTAATCCTATATTATCATTTTGTTGCTGGAAAATATACCTGTTTTATTAACATTAATTACAGACGCTAATAAATATTATGTATATATACATGAAAATCTATATCTAAAAATAGAACTTTTTAAATTTATTAATATTGATGCATATAGCTTTAAATGTTATAAACATAAAATCTAGATTACAGAAGCATTATATTATAAGTGTAATAACGTTATACAAATGTATAAAATTAACCGCTCTTGATATATTTATGTAGTAACCTGTCCAATTACGGAAGGAATGGAGGATGAAACAATAATACCCGATGAGGATATCACATTGGAGCCAAATGAAGGAAAACCTAGTGATATACGACCAAGCGGTTCCGGATGGAACACAACTACCACAACGACTCGAGTGATCACAATCACAGTTGGAGAAAAGATAAATGCAGGCGGCACTGTTGAATTGGTTGAAAAAGAAAACGTTAAAAAGTATATCGTTGAATTGGTAAATCCGCTTCAGGTAATAGACTGTTACAGTTTTTTTTTTTTTTTTTTTTTTGCTACGTTATCGTTTCTTAAATACACATACGTACATAAACTCACAAACATGTACAAAACATTATAATTATTGTAATTGTTTAAGATATTTTTATTATTTTGTTTGGTAGTTTGGGCAGGAGAAAAATAAGGTCAAATTGAATCGGCTATTTATTTGTGTACGGGTATATTTATGGCTTTTCTTAATTTGCTGTTGTCTTTACGTATTAATTCATTTTTTTTATTGTTGAAGAAATCATCTTTTTAATGTGCTTGTATATTTATCTATTTCTTGAGAATTCAATTGTGAAACATATTTAATACGTTATTTTCCTGTTGAAGCCTATTCAATGAAGTTGTTTCTATAGAGTGGCACTTGGATTTTTAAACGACGTGTACAGTTATATTTGTGTATGATTTTAATGTTAGTGATTAATCTTTTTTTTCTGATTGAGGTTGATAGTAGTATTGTATTATTCCACGTTGAGTTGCGCCCGTGTCGGATAGATGGCATGCAAGGAGAGAGTTTTTGCTGTATGACAAATAGAGGCACTATGTTTTTCGGTTACTCCTTAAATTTACATGTGAACATATGTAGTATGTTTGCTCGAAGTAAATTTAAGTTCATAATGTCATTCTTTTTATTATTAAGTTAGATGTTTTAATTTTGTATATTATATAATTAGTTTAATTTTTGTTTTTAATAGGTTTAGTATATCCGTGTATTAGTTTTTTTTTTCTTTTTCGTCAAGTTTATAATTACGGTGTATTTGTTTTTTATAATATAAGCGGGAAGAGTAATATTTCTTATGAGTTTATTTTTATTTCTTTTGTGTATGAAGTCTAGAGTTCGATTTGTTGATCGACGATTTTATTAGGAAAATTGTTATTGATTAAAGCTTGTTTTATGCTATTACGTTCTTCATAGCATATTGTTCGAGGTTTTTATTAAATCTATTTAATATCTTTTAAGAACATTGGCTATGTTGGTTAGGGGGGGGCTGAAGTTGTTATCAATGTGCTTTTTAGAAGTGGATGTAGCGTAGTGAGGAGGGTTATTTGAGTCTATTAGCACGTAGATGGAGGTGGTTTTATTGTCAATATTTAAGTCGCCAGTAAATGTTAGGACTGAGTGGGTTTAGAGTGTTTATTGGAGTTTTATATTTTTATTGGATTCATAGCTATGATATGATTCATAGATATGATAGTTTTAGGATCATGTGTTTTTGTGGTGATAAGAAATATAAATAACAGTATGGAGACGGGACGATCTATTGAAACGAGACTTGTCAACTCATAAGATCCTTTCTTTTCTGATATGTATCAACAAATACGTGGCGTAATTCCATTGGCTGAACTGTTGTATCCGATGACCAATGGAGTTTATGAATTAACTGTTTTTCTTGTGGAAAAAAGTATTAACGTATTAAAGAGTCAATACATGTCAAGTCACTTCAATTCAATAAATTAATCAAAAAACAAAACATTTCTTAGTTTTCATGTGGTATAAAGGAGGTACGGATGGAAATTTACACAGAAATAAATACAGCACCTGCGCTTAATTGCTGCATCCTAGATGACCACTCCAAGTTCCAGTGATCTTAATCTAAAAATCATTCCTTTTCCGGCTCAATCGAAATCGGCGGGTAAAACATTTTGTGAAAATGGCAATGCTGACTTCTTTCTGTTGCAAATCTTGAGATAATCATAACGGTCATTGAAGAGATTGTGAGTCAAAATAAGATTAACCTGTAAACGTCGGTGCTCGAGTAAAAAAGGTTAAGCTTCTCGTATGGCCGATTCTATAGTTCCGGTACCATTCGAGTATCCAGTTGTGGAACTCTCTTTAAATGCCGAATATTACATATTGGCTATAAAGCATAAGGCTTTAACAACAGTCGAACATGGCCGACTTTCTATAGTTGGCAATGAGTAGGGGATATTACACGTCAGCTAAGGTTGACTGTTCCTTGTAGAAATTTTGTAATTCTGGAATGAACAAAAATGAACTCTTCTTCAAGAACACCGCAACAAACGGTAAGAAACCTCAACCCTAATGTTTTCTTTTAGCTATCAAAATATTTAACTCAATATTTTCCCAAATTCGTACTTCTTAAAGTAGTTGTTCTCATGTGTAAACGAATCTAACTATACACGCAAATTCGTTTAGTTTTTTACTGTAAAAAAGTGGCCAACAAGTGAATGAGTACACGTGCTTCGAAGTTGGTAACACTTAACTTTCTTCTTCACTGTTACAGTAGGCAAAATTTAATCCTTCTTTATCCTTTTCATTAACGTTTATTTCTGTAATAGAAGATTCTACTCACGCAAGCGGCAGAGCTTCTATTTAGCATGCCAGCTGACAGGATTGTGGAAGGAAAAGAAGAAAACAAAACTTAAGTTTGTAGGTAGACACTTTATTCATATATATAAACTGCGTATCAAATTATTAACGAGTTTATATTTTTTTAATATTTAAGGAACGATTGAATAAAAATCCATGAAACTTTGAGAAATTGCTTATAATACTATTCAGCTACTCCAGTCAGAAGATAAAAGTATTTAAAATAGTATTAGCGAAACTATGGCAAAAGATAGGAATATCTATTGATTTCAATATGTCAAGTTATTAACGAGGTTGAGAAAAAACGCATTATACCCATAACGTGTTTATTGAAATAATTTTTAAACATTAAATGAACAAGAAAAAATACGTAGAACACAATAACTACATAGAAATTTCTACGTCGGCATAATTAGTAGGGGATATGCGATCTTTTTTATGAATGACTTGTAAAAGAGGTTGGTCCACAGAATTAGTCAAATTTGTGTTTTCGTCAACAGTTATTCCTCGCGATACCTCTTGGAGAGCATCCCACAACTCGCAGTACCTCTTGGAAAGCATCCCACAACTCATCTTTGCTCTTAAATTGGCGTCCACTCGCATAGAGACGTCGCTTCATGATCCTCCAAAGGTTCTCAATTAAGTTAAAATCTGGTGAATGCGCAGACCACTCCATCTTCCGTAGCCCAGAGAACCCCAGTTGTTGCAAACACTCTTTGCTTTTGTTTGCTGCATGCGAGGGAGCATTATCCTGCATAAAAATAATGGTTCTTCTGAACGTCAACCTTTGCATCTTCATCCATGGTTCAAAGGGCTCCTTCAGAAAAGCTCTGTAAGCATTTGACGTCATTTTTACGCCTTCTGTGACTCTCCATGAACAAACTAAAGTACCTCCGATAATCTCAGCCCAAATAATTATCCCACCACCACCTTATTGGCGCCTTAAACGCTGATAACGATGTTGTCCATCTAGGACCCATCCTTTGCTCCAGCCATCTGGGCCATCAAGAGTGACAGCACTTCATTCGTGATCAAAACTTTGGAAAAATCCATTTTCATGATGTCCTCTGCCCATTTCAATCGGTTTTGTTTGCTGCATGCGAGGGAGCATTATCCTGCATAAAAATAATGGTTCTTCTGAACGTCAACCTTTGCTTCTTCATCCATGGTTCAAAGGGCTCCTTCAGAAAAGCTCTGTAAGCATTTGACGGCATTTTTACGCCTTCTGTGACTCTCCATGAACAAACTAAAGTACCTCCGATAATCTCAGCCCAAATAATTATCCCACCACCACCTTATTGGCGCCTTAAACGCTGATAACGATGTTGTCCATCTAGGACCCATCCTTTGCTCCAGCCATCTGGGCCATCAAGAGTGACAGCACTTCATTCGTGATCAAAACTTTGGAAAAATCCATTTTCATGATGTCCTCTGCCCATTTCAATCGGTTTTGTATGTGGTGTTGCTTTAATGGAGGCTTTGTCAAAGGTTTAACAGACTGTGCCACTTCTTTCAGAAGGCGACATCGATTACTTTTTGAGACATTCTTCGACCCGGCTCGTCAAAGACTTCTCAACTTGTCTGTACAGGGTTCTTAACAAGTTAACCTTTAATTTGGAGTAGAGAACGGCGTGAAACAACTCTAGATTTACATTTATCAGCTCTCTTACGTACTTTTGTAGGATCCTTGACAGTTCTTCACAGTTTGATGGTACCTTCCTATGGTTTTCGATATTTCGATGGTAGTTTTACCTTTTGCTAGCTGTTCTGTAATAGTACGCTTTTAAGAACTAATCAAACCATCTTTACGACCCATTTTATTGACGAAACAAACTGGCTTGTTAATAATTTTACACCTTAAATATCGTGGATTCAGCAATTACGATGGCAAGTTGTTTACATTGCGCGGAACAGTACGAAAATTGCAGAGTACGCGCAGCTCAGGATTGCCAACGTTTCTGAAGCTTTTGATACGAAACTACCAGTAAGTTTCTGAAACTAGTAAAAGAATGTTGTCTCGTTAATAATTTGAGACGCAGTGTATATATATATATATATATATATATATATATATATATATATATATATATATATATATATATATATATATATATATGGCAATTGTTTGCATTGGCGGGAGATAGTGGTTATAAGAAGGAGAGGACAATGAGTCGAGTTTTGACAGCCAAGAGAGAGCATAAGCCTTGAGAGTTGGTGTTGTGAATTAACGGTTTAAGTTAAAAGGAGTTAGTGCGAATTGCGATGTTGGTGGAAAGACTTTCTGCCATTTTTTTTCTTTTAAAATTTCACATCACATATTCCCATGGCCAGATCGGCACATTACGTTCTCTTCGCAGTCCTCGCATTGCCACCACTTCGAATTCATTGTCATAGAGTTTAGCACTTACACCTGCATCGTTTACCTGAACCACACGCCTTAAATCTAAAACATGTAGTGGATCTCATCGACGCTCAAACGTTAGGAGATTGCACTCCAGTAATTACTCCTTTTGCTCATTGCGTTTTACATTACGCATTCGTTGATTTCAGCAAAACCGCTTGTCCTACTTGAATCCTTGCTCATTGGTTTCTGGAGATTTATTTCTTGGGTGACTCCATTTAAAATTAAAAATGGATTTATGCGGCACTGTTTTTTGGTTCTATCCAACATTGAGTTACATGTTACACCAGAATGTAGCCTCTTCAGGTGATACTCCTCCACTCCTGGTTATTTATTATACTGCCTGATGAGGTTGCTCTACTATTCGATTTGCTCCGGAAAAATATATGTTCTTGTTTTCCATTTTTAACATTGTCTGGAGAAGTTCTAGGCAAAAACTGTTCAATGATTCAATATCTGAATCTCACCTGCAGATTTCACATATGATACCCTTCATATTGCTAGTCTCTCAGGTCCACAGTTAATCATTGAAATGTGTGCACTCCACAATAGTGTGTTATATCTATAGCTAACCTTGTCCTATTGTTCGCAATTTTAATTTCATATGTATATTTCGGGCTGGGTAGATTCATTTGGCATTTAATGCAATTCTTAATTATCTTCTAAACTTCTTTTAGTTTTATCAGTGAATCAACTTTTTTACACTTTTTTACACTAAATATTAAGTTCTCTCCACTCCCATGTGGTGCATGTCATGTAACACTTCTAGTTCTCCAGTTTCTAGGAAATGCCGAAACCTTTTCCATTCTCAACTTGTTTATTTGCGTTAGCGTATCTTATTTGTTTCTCTCTGAAGTCACAATATCACAAGTGCGGTCCTCGACATTTAAAGAACTGAATGCTTGATTATTCATTCTGAGACTTATTTCCCTAGTAGAGTACTTGGTGCACTCGCTGTTGCTGTTTCAGTCTCCAGAATTATTTTCTTTGCTAAAAGCCATAAAATGGGTAGCATTTTGAGGTAATTGTTGTAGTACCACAAATATGTCATCTATATAATTAAGCAAATTTAGCTGTGTGATCTAGCTCTCTCCCTAGATATACTGAACGTCAAGGCACTCTTTTGATTGTATTGACATTTTCCAGTATACTTCAATCTTTTTCATGTTTCAAAAGGCCTTTCAGAAAACGCTGTCCCTAGTCCCACTTATGTCTGTCCCTCATATAACTAATCCTCATTACTCATAGAACGACAAGCGTATCTCCGTGCAGCAAAGGTGGAATGAAACTAGTAAGGTTTTTATATACTATTTGTTGCTTATCCTGCAATTTCACTTTCTTCACCCATCGCACTACATCACATTTTTCACCAAAAGGCGGTATCATATTTTGCTTCAACTCACAATTCCTGACTCCATAATCTCCTGCTTTTGCTGAAATAACTTGTAATTCTATAATGAAAAAAGGGAACTCCTATTAAATAACACTGAAAGACAAAATCACAAATCTCAACTCAAATGTTTTCTATCATTTTTCAAGCAATTCAAAACTGTGTTCCTCCATTCGTATTTCTTAAAGCAGTTTTTACTCCTCATATAAAAATGAATGCCACCTAAAAAAATTATAGCTACAAGCATAAATAATTTTTCACTAAAAAACGAGTGGCCTCCAACATGATAATACGTACTTTTCCTCTTCATTGTTACAGTAGGAAACATTTAATCCTCCTATAGATTTTAAACAACAAATTTGTATACAAAAAAATTTTAACGCTGCACTATTTTTAAATGTATGTTTTGAATAGTTTTGACTATTGCTTATATGGCATGAAGCAGCCTAAGATACATTGTTCAATGATATAATTCTCGTAACCATTTACAGGTAATTACTTCATAACATGTGTCAGGTTACACTACAAAAATAAAAAATAAAACATTGCATTACAGTAAAATAAAGTAAGATTTGATCGCATAATATTAACATTCCTGTTATGTTAATTGTTTTCAGACAACAATTCGCCCGCAAGCAACCACTACAATAAAACCATTACCCGTTGCCAGCACACCAGCAGGATTTGTTCCAGGAGCCAGCACGCCAAGTGAGGGATTAGTACCAGGAGTTACAACACCTAAAGCGGTAGTACCTGGTGCAACTACACCATTAGGAGGACTCGTGCCACAACCTAGCACACCAGCCGGAGGACTCGTACCAGGAGCTACCACACCGCCAGGATTAGTACCTGGTGCGACTACACCATCAGGAGGACTTTTACCAGGTGCCAGCACACCAGCAGGAGGACTTTTACCAGGAGCTACCACACCGCCAGGAGGTCTTCTACCAGGAGCAAGCACACCGGCAGGATTAGTACCTGGTGCTACTACACCATCAGGACGACTTTTAACAGGAGTAAGCACACCGGCAGGATTGGTACCTGGTGCTACTACACCATCAGGTGGACTTTTACCAGGAGCAACCACACCGGCAGGATTGGTACCTGGTGCTACTACACCATCAGGAGGATTTTTACCAGGTGCCAGCACACCAGCAGGAGGACTTCCACCAGGAGCAAGCACACCGGCAGGATTAGTACCTGGTGCTACAACACCATCAGGAGGACTTTTACCAGGAGCTACCACACCGGCAGGATTGGTACCTGGTGCTACTACACCATCAGGTGGACTTTTACCAGGAGCAACAACACCAGCAGGAGGACTTCTACCAGGAGCAACCACACCGGCAGGATTGGTACCTGGTGCTACTACACCATCAGGAGGACTTTTACCAGGAGCAACCACACCAGCAGGAGGACTTCTACCAGGAGCTACCACACCGGCAGGATTAGTACCTGGTGCTAAAACACCATCAGGTGGACTTTTACCAGGTGCAACCACACCGGCAGGATTGGTACCTGGTGCTACTACACCATCAGGTGGACTTTTACCAGGAGCAACTACACCAGCAGGAGGACTTTTACCAGGAGTTACCACACCGGCAGGATTGGTACCTGGTGCTACTACACCATCAGGTGGACTTTTACCAGGAGCAACCACACCAGCAGGAGGACTTCTACCAGGAGCTACCACACCGGCAGGATTGGTATCTGGTGCTACTACACCATCAGGAGGACTTTTACCAGGAGCAACCACACCAGCAGGATTAGTACCTGGTGCTACAACACCATCAGGTGGACTTTTACCAGGTGCAACCACACCGGCAGGATTGGTACCTGGTGCTACTACACCATCAGGTGGACTTTTACCAGGAGCAACTACACCAGCAGGAGGACTTTTACCAGGAGTTACCACACCGGCAGGATTGGTACCTGGTGCTACTACACCATCAGGTGGACTTTTACCAGGAGCAACCACACCAGCAGGAGGACTTCTACCAGGAGCTACCACACCGGCAGGATTGGTATCTGGTGCTACTACATCATCAGGAGGACTTTTACCAGGAGCAACCACACCAGCAGGGGGACTTTTACCAGGAGCTACCACACCGGCAGGATTGGTACCTGGTGCTACTACACCATCAGGTGGACTTTTACCAGGAGCAACTACACCAGCAGGAGGACTTTTACCAGGAGCTACCACACCGGCAGGATTGGTACCTGGTGCTACTACACCATCAGGTGGACTTTTACCAGGAGCAACCACACCGGCAGGAGGACTTTTACCAGGAGCTACCACACCGGCAGGATTGGTACCTGGTGCTACTACACCATCAGGTGGACTTTTACCAGGAGCAACCACACCGGCAGGATTGGTATCTGGTGCTACTATACCATCAGGAGGAGTTTTACCAGGAGCCACCACACCGGCAGGATTGGTACCTGGTGCTACTACACCATCAGGTGGACTTTTACCAGGAGCCACCACACCGGCAGGATTAGTACCTGGTGCTACTACACCATCAGGTGGACTTTTACCAGGAGCAACCACACCAGCAGGAGGACTTCTACCAGGAGCAACCACACCGGCAGGATTGGTACCTGGTGCTACTACACCATCAGGTGGACTTTTACCAGGAGCAACCACACCGGCAGGATTGGTACCTGGTGCTACTACACCATCAGGTGGACTTCTACCAGGAGCAACCACACCGGCAGGACTGGTGCCTGGTGCTACTACACCATCAGGAGGACTGTTACCAGGAGCAACCACACCGGCAGGATTGGTACCTGGTGCTACTACAACATCAGGTGGACTTTTACCAGGAGCAACCACACCAGCAGGAGGACTTCTACCAGGAGCAACCACACCGGCAGGATTGGTACCTGGTGCTACTACACCATCAGGAGGACTTCTACCAGGAGCAACCACACCGGCAGGATTGGTACCTGGTGCTACTACACCATCAGGAGGAATTTTACCAGGAGCCACCACACCAGCAGGAGGACTTCTACCAGGAGCAACCACACCGGCAGGATTGGTACCTGGTGCTACTACACCATCAGGAGGACTTTTACCAGGAGCCACCACACCGACTGGAGGTCTTCTACCAGGAGCAAGCACACCGGCAGGATTAGTACCTGGTGCTACAACACCATTAGGAGGACTTTTACCAGGAGCCACCACACCGACAGGATTGGTACCTGGTGCTACTACACCATCAGGTGGACTTTTCCCAGGAGCTACCACACCGGCAGGAATGGTACCTGGTGCTACTACACCATCAGGAGGAATTTTACCAGGAGCCACCACACCAGCAGGAGGACTTCTACCAGGAGCAACCACACCGGCAGGATTGGTACCTGGTGCTACTACACCATCAGGAGGACTTTTACCAGGAGCCACCACACCGACTGGAGGTCTTCTACCAGGAGCAAGCACACCGGCAGGATTAGTACCTGGTGCTACAACACCATTAGGAGGACTTTTACCAGGAGCCACCACACCGACAGGATTGGTACCTGGTGCTACTACACCATCAGGTGGACTTTTACCAGGAGCTACCACACCGGCAGGAATGGTACCTGGTGCTACTACACTATCAGGTGGACTTTTACCAGGAGCAACCACACCAGCAGGAGGACTTCTACCAGGAGCAACCACACCGGCAGGGTTGGTACCTGGTGCTACTACACCATCAGGAGGACTTTTACCAGAAGCCACCACACCAGCAGGAGGACTTCTACCAGGAGCAACCACACTGGCAGGATTAGTACCTGGTGCTACTACACCATCAGGAGGACTTTTACCAGGAGCCACCACACCAGCAGGAGGTCTTCTCCCAGGAGTAAGCACACCGGCAGGATTAGTACCTGGTGTTACAACACCATCAGGAGGACTTTTACCAGGAGCTACCACACCGGCAGTATTGGTACCTGGTTCTACTACACCATCAGGTGGACTTTTACCAGGAGCTACCACACCGGCAGGATTAGTACCTGGTGCTACAACACCATCAGGAGGACTTTTACCAGGAGCTACCACACCGGCAGGAGGTCTACTGCCAGCAGCCACCACACCGGCAGGATTAGTACCTGGTGCTACAACACCATCAGGAGGACTTTTACCAGGGGCCACCACACCGACAGGAGGTCTTCTACCAGCAGCCACCACACCGGCAGGATTGGTACCTGGTGCTACTACACCATCAGGGGGACTTTTACCAGGAGCAACCACACCAGCAGGAGGACTTCTACCAGGAGCTACCACACCGGCAGTATTGGTACCTGGTGGTACTACACCATCAGAAGGACTTTTACCAGGAGCAACCACACCGGCAGGAGGTCTTCTACCAGGAGCAAGTACACCGGCAGGATTAGTACCTGGTGCTACTACACCATCAGGTGGACTTTTACCAGGAGCCACCACACCGGCAGGAGGTCTTCTACCAGGAGCAAGTACACCGGAAGTATTAGTGCCTGGTGCTACTACACCATCAGGAGGACTTTTACCAGGAGCCACCACACCGGCAGGAGGTCTTCTACCAGGAGCAAGTACACCGGCAGGATTAGTACCTGGTGCAACTACACCATCAGGAGGACTCCTACCAGGAGCCAGCACACCGGCAAGATTAGTACCTGGTGTTACCACACCATCAGGATATTTACCAGCTGCTAGCACAACAGCAGGGGGACTTGTATCAGGCTCTAGCACACCTGCAGAAGTATTGCCAGGAGCCACCACATCATTAGGACTGTTGCCTCAAGCTAGCACACCATCCGGACTTTTACCAGGTGTAAGCACACCAGCAGGTATTTTGCCAAGTGCTAGCTCACCAGTAACACTTTTACCCGGATTCACAACTCCTGCAAGAATTACCCCTCCAACAGAATATGTATTTCCGTCTCTTCCAGATGAATTAGTAACTATTCCACCAGACACTAATAAAACTATTATAAAAATCACAATTGTGCCAGTTGACCCTACAAAACCGTGTGTCATCAAAGTATCGACTAAAATCTGTACCGTAGAATCTAGTAAGTATGAATACGTTTTTATCGTTTTTTTACTACATATAAAAGCGTATCTTATCGTTGTATTTGTCATTTCTTTTTAATATGTCTTTATTCTTAATGATTTAATTTTTACCAGATTCTAGAATAGATAAATCTTGTTTTCTTTAAATTTTCAAAATACTTTATCGTACGTTTGTACTTTTATTTTTTTAATATGTGTTAGTATTCAAATGGTTTGAATTAATTTGAATGCATTACGTTTTAGAATAATGAATTCTTTGTAATTGTGAAAGCGTCGAGTCTCACGGAAATACAGTGTTTTCGAGATAAGTTTGATAATTTTATGTTCGAAACTATTTGATGCATTTAATAGCAGTAAAGTGGAAAGGGATAAAGTTTCTGTGCAATATTGGTAATATTCCAAATGCTTTCTCGTTGTCTTTGTTTTTCAGCTCTATTTTAGAGCTGAAAAACAAAGACAACGAGAAAGCATTTGGAATATTAGAAGAGAGTTACATGCATCGTGATGATTTGGAAATCTTAGTCACAGCTCAATATCTTGAAGGTGGTGACAAGTGAGCGTGAAAATTTAGCCAGAAATTTGGAAGTAGTGACTATAAAGAAGGATCAAGCATGCACTCTGATTGTGTTCGCACAGCGAAATTCACAGAGGAAATGAAAAAAGATACAGCAAAATTCAGCCAAGGCAATGTGGATCTTGACGAGAGAGTTGGGATTGAAGCGGCGACTAGGAAGAACGTGCTTAATTATGACCTCCGCTACTCCTCATGCAAAAGTCGCGAGGGTCAACTACTCACTGATCATGCCCAATAAATTTCTCAACAAGGTCAAAACCCCGATCAAACGTGGATGCTCTTACTTTTCTTGGGATCAGTTACACAAGACGCAAAACAACTAATGGTTAGCCTACAGTACGCAAGAATTTTATCGATCATTTAATCTAAATTCCCTCACACTGCGATGTTCTTTGGGTGTGGTTCATGCGGAGATCACATCATGCTGCCCATCTTCAAAAAACGGTTCAGATTAAATTCAGACGACACTAAGTTTTTATCCACTATTTTCAAACACTGGATAGAGATGGTAGCCGAGAGAAAGCAGCGGGCGGGCGGGTTGAACTGGTGAGAATATCAAATTCACAAGCGGTTCTCAGTCGCTTAGAAATGACTACGTTAGAATTTTGCAGTTTTTTCAGAGGGGGTCGATGTCCTCCTATATATAGCGCCTGATATTACTAAATAATCACTCATTTGGTACTGACCAAGCTTGGCGTTGCTGACCCGTTGGTCTAACGAGTACTAGTGTATGAGCATGATTATGCCGCGAAAAGGCCATACGTATATCGACAGAATTCTGTTTTGTGTCAAATATCTGGGAAAATTTTAGAAGTATCTGTCTGAGAACTTCTAAGACTTCAACAGTCTCAACATCTTGTACCCCCCTCAACTCGCCTATCCCAGTAATTATTATGTGCAGTTTGTGGTTGAGAAAGATACTAACTGTATGACCTGAGCCACAAAGGACGAACTGAATTAAGCACAAAAGAATAAAAATCATTTCATTCATTTTCAATTGATATACACAAATTATACATTTTTTTTTTACATTTTGCTCTCGCATCTTTAGCAACCACTGTACCTCCAACTTCGACTACTCCAGCTGTCACAACGCTTACCCCTGGTGTTACAACAACCATTACACCTGTGACTACTTCACTACCAGCTGTAACTACAACCACCCAACCACGTAATTACTCTTTTTCTCTCTATTTCTTATTGTAACAAATATTTTGCAGTTTTTCTTTTCATATACATGATACATGATACTAATTATTTGGCTTTTAACACGTTTGATCAGGCAGTTGATAGCCGGTTTCCATCGGCTCATATATAGATTTTCCATTTCATTAAATATATAAACTATCCGAGGGTATATCTAACATATTGTCCCAACGATGATTGTAGTTGTTTGCAAAGTTATATCAACTCATAACTTGTATGTTTTAGAACGAATGTGAAATCGTTTATTTAAAGGGAAGTTTAAAATAAATCAGAAATTAATTGTATATCTTGGAAATTAGCAAATCAGCCATGATTTAATTTTTTTTTAATATATTGCAATTGATTTCTTTTATCAACTTTGGCAACATGTCTGCATGTAGCAATAAATTAACCCCTTTTCAAAGAGAGAAGACAAAGCCTGGGAGGGTGGACCTCCTAGAACTGCACAGAACCAGCATTGCACTGCAATCAACAGGGACCAGGTCATTACAGGAATGCTCTAATCTCTGTTGAATTTAGGGGCGGAGGATAAGAATCTTTAACCGGCTCTGAGATGATAGAAAGAAAAATAATCGGCGAACATGCACAAATAAAGAACCTTGTAACGACCGCTCGGATTAAAGCGTACGTGAACGCTAAGAATTTTAAAAAAAAAGCATTTTCTTTTTTATAAAGAAGTCACCACTAATCAAGGCCCAAGGGCTGACTACAATATGGTTGTCTTCAAGTCTAACGTAAATAAGTTCTTGATGAGCCGTTCCATATAAGTTATCAAATTTAACAAATTTTCATTACTAATGATTATTATATTGTCCAATTTCTACTGTACACTCTTTAACCCTTATCCTTGAGTGGCCTCTTGGCCTTGATAATGAGTTGATACCTATGAAAAAAAAATGTCCAATGTGAACAAGTTCTAATTGAATCGTCCCCCTAAGTAATCCAAGTTTCAAAATTCCCACTGTTTACTATGCTATAATCACAATGACTAATGTATACCTATTAATCCTTATCCTCGAGTGGCCTCTGGGCCTTGATAAGTGGTGACACCCTTGTAAAAAAAAAAGGGATAAGGGTTAATGAGTGTATATTAGTCAATGGGACAATATAGTAACGGTAGATTAAATTTCAAGGAATCATCTCGCTAGGCAAACGCGACATATAAAATATCCAAATAATATAGATCTGCTATACTTCATGAAGGCCGTAACTCAATGTGAAAGTAAATACTGAAACTTCTAACTCTCTAGAGAATGTCAACAAAACTGAGAGTGACAACTGAAAATGATGGCAAAGAAAAACTGAAAAATTGGATTTACAGAAAAAGCTTTGCAGCTATCCAATCTGAGCCCTGTCAGAAAAGAATTCAGAGAACAGAAGAATAGACTGTCACTAAGAAATTACGAGGGGCGTGCAATAAGTAATGCCCCTGACCCACTTCCTATAGCAGTAGAGCAACGAAACTTGGCACAATTATTAGTCTTTCTCTACATAGAAACAACCCAGAGTTATGCATTTCTCCCATTGTTTGATACAGCTCTGGAGACGGTTTTTGTAGAACACCCCAGGTTGGTCCTCCAACCACGACGTGACTACAGAAATCAAGGCCGCATCATCTGGGAAACGCTTTCCTTTCAAAAACAACTTCATGACTGGGAAGAGGTGAAAGTCAGAAGGTGCAAGGTCAGGAGAGTAGGGAGGATGGGATTATTTCATAACCACACGCCCGTGCTTCTGATCACGATGCCAGCGTTTTACAAGGTCATATGATGGGACATTATCACCATAAGTTTCTTTCATTTCATCAAAAGTCTCACGTGGTGTGCGTCCTTTCAAATAAAAAAAAACGGATCACTGCTCGACATTCAACAGGTTCCATTTCACACCTGACTCAGTTTAAATACCTGTAAAACAGAAACCACAATTAGTTCAGAGCTGTGATTTGCCCCATAACCCGTAGAGATATAAATCATTGCACATGCAAAATTTCAGCTAAATCAGACAACTGGAAGTGGGTTAAGGGAATTACTTATTGCACGCCCCTCGTATTTATTTTCAGGTAGGGAAATGCAAAAAGCGATCTGAAGAGGAATGGAACTCCTTTTATGCGATAATTCACGCCGAGAAAATAAAAGACGTGACGCAGATAAAAAGTGTGTATAAAATCAAAGGGAGAAGAACAAAAGAGATTCATACCAGATATAGGGGAAAAAAAAGATAAAAGGAAACGAACTCTACGCCAGTCGAGCTAGGTTTTATTTTTCATTACAATGAAAAATTACGCTTACACGGCCTCATCTATTTTACACTAAAAAATCTGTTTCTTTCGTGATATTATTTATTTCATTTGTAATTTAAGTAAATCTAATTTATTTCAAAGCCTTGTTTTTGTCATCGATCGTTGTTTTGTTACCTTCGACGTAAATATTCAAGGCTGAGTAAAATTATTATTTTTTTTTAAACGCAAATAATTTTTTTGGCCTCATTTTGCGATGCAACAAATCATATTGACCATAGACAGTTCGTAATAAAACGTGAAAATGTTATGCAAAGATTTTTACCTTTACATTTACTTTGTTGCTATCCTATCCTAAAAAAATCTTTACAAATTGCACATTTTCTTCATTCTTATTGCAGCTGTGTCAACAACTGTTCCACCGGGTACGACTACTACGGCTATCACAACGATTACACCTGCAGTTACAACGACCGTTACTCCTGTAACCACACCTTTGCCAACTGTAACTACAACAATCCAACCACGTAATTACTCTTTTCATCTGAACTGTATTATTTGAAAAATATAATTATTTTGTACCTTTTTGTAACTGTACTGCTTTTTATACCTTTTGTAACCATTGTGTACCTTTCTGCTTTTTGTAAACTTTTTGTGCCTTTTTTGTAACTGTAACTTTTTTGTACCTTTTGTAACTGTATCATTTGCAAAGTATATTTTGTATTTTTTATACGTTTACTCAATGCTACTTATTATTTGACTTCTATAGTGTTCTAATCGTATTCTAAATGCTTAAATATCTAAATTTCATCAGCTCTTACATCTGCGTTTCCATTTCATTACGTATATACATTTTCACTTAATAGGGAAAATATAACGAAATACCAAAGTCTTATGGATGACATAAAAGGAAACTGGAATTTTAGGAAGATCTCTATTATTCCATTAATTATAGAAGGAGCTGGACTCATGAGAAAGGATTTCAAAAACTACCCGGCAAATATAAAGTGTAAAAGAGATTTAAACTATTGCAAGGTCAGAAGCTTAAAATAATCCATAGGTTGGAATATATAAGATAGCGGGTGAACGTTTGGCATCCGGTAGGATTCCCAATTCCCAGCTTGAAGAAACTGATAAGAAAATTGAAATATATATAATATCTTCTTTTATTTGCACTTACGTAACATCGGACTAGTTTGTGCGATTTCGAATAAAGACGGCGTTAAGAGGTAGCCTTGGAAATCTGGAAATTAATTGCGTATCTTGTAAATTGAAAGGCCAGTTGTTTTTTTATTATTAATTTTAACTTCATGTTCTAATTTTTTCCCTGTAGCAACGTGTCCACTTGTGGAAAACATGGAAGATGATACATTATTGCCGGATGATGCTATTACACTCGAGCCCAATCCAACAGGAAATCCCGGAGATGTCAGACCCACTGGTCCTGGATGGATAACAACTACACCAAACGACAGAGTTGCAACACTTACTATTGGAGAAGATATCAAATCTGGTGGTGTACTTACACTCGTCAATCCAAAGAACGTCAAAGAATACGTTGTCGAATTTCTCAAACCCACTCAGGTAAATTTATATATCCGATTATATAGGCCGCATTTACTACAACTCGGTTGTCTATGTATCTTTTTAGCATAATCAAGTAATTTGAAATGCTTTTATTGCACAAGGTACCCTTTGTAACGTATATCATATTCATTGAGTATAAGTACTTACACGGCAAATTTGCCAAATAAATGTATTTTTCAATTCATTCGCTCATTGCAAGAAGAAACTGTGTATAACAAAAAATTAGAATAAATTACACGAAATTGAAATTATTATTAATAATAATTAACCCCTACATTACCCCAAAGAATGAAATGTGAATTTTTCATCCGTCTGCCTTTTCTACAAGTATTTTAATGGTAAATGGTCTGACGAACTACAAGCACTTGTACCACCTCGAAACAAATACCTCCGACAAACCCAACAAGCAGCTAAATCCCACCCCTATGCAGTAGAAATCCCTAGGTGTAAGAAAGCTTTCTACTTCAATAGTTTCTTCCCCAGAACTGCTACACTTTGGAACTCCCTTCCGGGATTCTGCTTTCCCAACTGTACTAACATGCAGAAGTTCAAGTGTAATGTGAACTGACAGCTTGCTGCTCATCTCCCTTTATAATGCCTCTGCAGCTAATGTACTTGATAGTAGCCCCCTACTTCAAAGTGGCACTGTGCTTTGTTTGGTGTGAAAATTGAATAAATAAATAAAAAACGGTAGGTTTGATTTCTTTATTATTGCTTTACAAAATCGTTAAAAAGGCCATTATTATTATTATTATTATTATTATTATTATTATTATTATTATTATTGGCTCACAAGGAGCTTTCACGCAGGTTTTCAGAGATCTTTCCCTGAAAACAGCCTGTGGTGTTTCCTGGAAGCTGAGTGACAACAAGTCTCCCCAGGTTTTTTAGTAGTCTCCACCACTTTCATAAACATTCGCAAATAAATTTGCATTATCGCAACAGCTGCTTGCCATTGATTATTATTATTATTATTATTATTATTATTATTATTATTATTATTATTATTATTATTATTGGCTCACATGGAGCTTTCACACAAGTCAACAAACGATCTGATTGGAAACTTGTGGTGTTCTCAGGAAGCTGAGTGACAACAAGTCTCCTCAGACGTCCAGCTCTCTCCACCTCCTTCAATAGCATTTGCAAATGAATGTGCATGATCGCAACAGCCGCTTACCATTGATTTCTCGCTGGTAGTAGCCATTGGTTTATACTGGAATTTGAGTGGCACTCAGCCTCCCCAAGGTCCCAGTTCTCTTTGCGCTTGTCCAGCTGAGGTCTGGTTGGCGCTCGCTCCTTGGTCTTTCAGTCCTTATTGACCCATCTCAGCCCTTTGGTATCACTTTTTATTGGGGGGGGGCGGTGATGAAACAATGGGGGATGCATGTTGGGGGCGGGTGTAGAACTTGTAGATATGCAGTTTCGGTGTTCTTCATTCCCTGTAACGCTTATTCGTTATATTGTCTTATATTATTCTCCGCATTCAAAGGTTTTCCTTAATACTCCAGTCGTTTTCATTATCGTTAGTCGTTGTACTTTTGCAGTTATTCCTCTGATTCCAATTTCTGACATTCTCTTTTCGAAGTTTTTCGGAATTATTCCTAGTGCTCCTACTATTATCGGTACTATTTTGATTTTCTTCATCATCCAAATCCCTTTTAACTCTCTGGCTAGCTCTGTGTATTTGCTTTGTTGTTGTTGTTGTTGTTGTTGTTGTTATTATTATTATTATTATTATTATTATTATTATTATTATTATTATTATTATTAAAGAATTTAAAACATTATACGCTATTATTTGTTTTTATTTATTACGAAGGACAATAAAAACATTATATATTAAATAATTTTTTTACAAAAATAACACACCGGGTTTTGACAAAATTCAAAATGCAAAATTAAGCAGTAAACACATAGATTGATGTTTCTTTAATAACAAAAATGACGCCATTTATGAGATGCGTTTGAATTTGACATAAAAAATATGTTTTAAAAATGTCCAAAAATAAAATGTTATTTAAACTAAAGACCCATTTTATGCAACTTATGGACGAATGCCAAATAGAAACATTCGATACAGTAGATAAAATAATAATAATAATAATAATAATAATAATAATAATAATAATAATAATAATAATAATAATAATAAAATATCGCTTAATATGACAAAGAATACGAAAACGAAAACTTACTAGCTTCAAAGCATGTACGATACTTCACGTGTCAAGCACCTATTTTACAGAGGAAGAAAAACTAAATTACATTCGTTGTATCATATGTCTATACGTAAAGCTAATTTGCTTATGCGGAAACCAACTACTTATAAGAATGACGGCTGGAGGAAGACGGTAAATCGAATTTTAGATAGCTTAGAGAGGGGGTGAAAGAGTCGGAGTTTGAGACTTGTTATTAGTGCATTGTTTCTAAAGAAAGACTCCAGATTTTTCTTTACAGCGAATAGAACCATTAAATAAATAAGTAATTAATGAATATATGTTAAACATTGCAGTAATGTTGGACAATTCTTTGTTTCTTAGTAACTTTCAACATGCGCAATGTTGTTATTTTTAACTTTATGATTATTGTTATATTTGTGCATGCCTAATCTAAATGCATAAATGAATACATGCGGAGTTTTTTATATTTATCTTAACTTTGTAAATGGCGTATGCTTATTTAATTGTATGATACAACATTATGTTTTAAAACACCTACACGTTGCTATCGATATTTTTAAGTTCTATACTCATGTTGTACACGGGATAATTGCGTTGACACGACAGTTCCTATCAGATCAACGAAGTCAAGCAACGTTAAGCCTGTTCAGTAGTTAAATGGGTGACCATTTTGAAAGTCCGAGTACTGTATGTGCCCTCCGCTAATCTTTCATTTTTTTTTTCCAATAAGTCTTGGTCCGCTCCTTATCACTGGACTCAAATAGTGCCGATTCAGGGAAGGTATGATTGAAATTTTTCCTCACAATTACACGCGCAGCTACCCTTACGGGGTGTCCATTTTCTCCTAAGATTGAACAAAGGCATCGATCGATACGTATGTTATAGTCTTTTATAAATTAATATTTGTTAATATAAATCCCTACTGTATTGCAAAGACAATAATAAATATAAGTAGTTTTTGTTGTTAAATCGAATGCATAACTATTATTTGATTTTGACAGCAATTAAAAGTATATCATTTTGTTTTGAAACAGACGACAACGACAACTGTGTCGCCTGGACGTATACCTGAAGCGGGAGGTGGAGCTAGTCCAGAGACAGGTGGTCCAGGCGCAGCAACAACACCAGCTGGAGGTGCTATAGGCACAACAACTACCCCAGTAGAAATTTTACCATCCACACCCACTAAAGTTAAATCTTCACCAGATAATCCTGTCAACATCCCACCTGACACAGATGCCACGGTTATTAGAATTACAATTACACCTGAAGATCCAACAAAACCTGTTGAAGTGAAAATCTCCACTAAAATATGTATCAAATCAACAAGTAAGTGTTAATTAGTTTTTAATCTAACATAGTCAATTAATTTTTACGATTTGTCAAGTCAAACATAATATGGTTAATATATTTTTATTTCTTACTATTGCTGTACCATTTTATTGCGATTTTCATAGCACATGTATAAATAAGTTAGACACTTAATTATTCTGGTAAAGGCCGTCTCTAATATAAAACTTTTTTATCTGTTAACAAATGAAAAGCGGCGACAGTGATAATTTCGTAGAATAATGGGAGTTGTCTACCTTAAATTTTAAAATACAATTTGGAAATCGAAATGACTTTCCTTCATCCGTGGAAACTCCTGGTATGTACAGTGAGTTTGCTCATAAAGCATATTCTTCTATAGTTCGTTTTAGAATTCAAGCTACTCTAAAAACGGGTTTGGTACGTTTTAGCGTAGGCGATCCGGTGTAGCTGATTCGGCGTGTGGCCGATTCGGCGTCAAATTAACACTTTGTCGTTATAATCAAAATGTATAGTAATTCATTATTTTCTAATGTATTTCAAGTATAAACCAATTTCGTTTTTAAAATTAAAACGTAAAATATATTTTCTCTTTTACATAATTTATAAAAATCAATATAAATATTTACTGTTGTTACCAAACGATACAACATTATCTGTATAAATTCATTTACTTTTTTTTGTAGCTGCAGCGACAACTGTTTCCACAGCTGTCACTACTCCAGCTATCACAACAACTGTTACTCCAACTGTTACGACGGTTGTTACTCCTGTAACTACTCCACTACCAGTTGTAACTACGGCTACCACACCACGTAATTATTTTTTCGTCGAATCTCTGTTATCTGGTCTACTTGTATTGCACGTCTGATGTTCTGCACAACCACTCCTCCAGGACCCATCACTCACCCTAACTAAAACTTTTTAATTAAATAAAATGAAATGACTGTTCAATCAAAAGTTACGTTTAAACCAGGACCAAACTAAGAAAAAAAAACAACCTGCCTCCTTCCTTAAGGCCAGCATTTAGGAATATCCGCGGGCTTAGAACTTACTTAGATGTCGTTGAATCATTTCTCCTAGTAAACACCACGGATATCTTAGCATTAAGTGAAACTAACTTACACTCCTCCATTCCCTATAACCATTTTAACATGCCTGGTTATCTCCCACTCTGCCGTAAGGACTCAGACAGACATATGCACAGGATTGGAGGCTATATTCGTAACACCCTCCCCCTAACTAGAGAAACTAAACTAGAATCAGACGACCAGGCCGTTATGTACTGCAGACTATGCAACATAATATTAGCTAATTGTATTTTCTCTACCGCTCTCCCTCAACCCAAGACTGTACCCTAATAAACAAAGTCTCTGACAGCATAGATATATATCTCCATCTCGATACTAGCGCACAAGTACATGTATTTCAATGTCCACCACAGTAACTGGCTTGATTTCTCAAATTAAACAGATGCAGCTGGTAGGACAACACATAGCCTCTTTATATCTCATTCCCTATCACAGGCGGTTACATTTCCGACACGTTTCCCAGACCAGCAAGAACAACACGCCTCACTTCTAGATCTATTTCTGACTACAGTCCCCGATGATTTTACAACGAATACCCACAGCCCACTTGGAAATGCTGATCACGCTGTGATAATGGTAGAAATCGCCCTAAATTCTCGACACAAAACTGAAGACAAACTGCTCAGAACAACAAGATATTACAAAAAGGCTGACTGGGAAGCCATCAGGGATCTCATTAGAGATGCCCCATCGGAAATATCTTTTCTCTTCCAGCTGAACAGTGCACAAATGAGACCACTGAATGGTTTAAAATTGCAATTGAAGCATATGTTCCCACACGGAAATTCT
Organism: Euprymna scolopes; assembly: GCF_053919585.1. Lineage (NCBI taxonomy): Eukaryota > Metazoa > Mollusca > Cephalopoda > Sepiida > Sepiolidae > Euprymna > Euprymna scolopes. The sequence continues at coordinate 104,145,843 of NC_136489.1, read as the reverse complement.
ATAACAAGCCCCACTCTCCCCAATGGTTTACTTCTACTTGTGCAGCTGCCATTGCTCAAAGGCAACATGCGTACCGCAAATTCCACCGACATAAGTCCACTTCAAACAGACAGAAGTATATAGAATCTAGAAGTACTTGTAAGAGAGAAATGGCGACAGCTAAAATAGAATACACTGGAACCATCAGAAAACGCATCGAAGCACAGAAATTAGGAATCCTACTATCAAACAATCATGAGGTTGTTTGCACGGCAACCGAGAAGGCTAACATGCTAGCCAGTCGGTTTGCCTCTAACCCCATATTGGACCCGGCACACCACTTCCTCCCTGATTTTCCTTTGAAAATCACCCCTTCTCATGTAAACGGTATCGTAAAAACCCTAGACACCTCAAAAGCATGTGGATCCGATCTCGACTGTGCTATTAAAAAAATGCTCCGCTGAGGTTGCTCCAGTTTTCTCCAAATTTTACAACAAATGCCTCAACGAATCTTGCTTCCCTGACTGCTGGAAAACCGCTTCTGTGGTATCAGTTTTCAAGAATTCTGGCGAAAGAACTGACCCATTAAATTATCACCCCATTATCCTTCTCCCGCTTTTCGCCCAAATATTTGAGTCCTTAATTAATCAAGCTCTAGTCCATCACCTTACAGCTGCTAAACTCCTGGCCGACTATTAATATGGATTTAGGCAAGCCCGTTCCACAGCAGATATCCTAACTGTAATCTCTGAACGTATATACCGTTCACTGGACAAAACAGGGGAGGGTATATCGGTAGCTTTCGATATATCTAAGGCTTTTGACAGGATATGGAATAATGGTCTTCTAAGGAAAATTAGATCATATGACATCACTGGAAGAATACATAATGTAATTAAATCCTTTTTAAATCAGCTCAGTCGTTTTCGAATCCATAGGAAACAAATTAACACGCACACACACATACACACAGAGACAAAGTTCCTTTTATGTAATAGATAGATAGATAGATAGATAGATAGATAGATAATATCATAAAAGTTGTCTACCTTCGGTTTTAAAATGTGCAACCAAGCTCAAATCAAAATTCAATTTGCGACTCTCAGTTATTCACAATTACACATTACTTGTTGATAATGTTCAGTACAGCGTGAAAGTAGTCTATGTTAAGTGTTGAGACATTATGTTGAACAAAAATGGCGGTGAAGAATTAGTGCAGTTCCGATCTTGAGTGTTAGGTAATTCCTAGTAACAAAGATGGCCGCGAAGATTCAAGGCAGTTCCGATCTTGAGTGTTAAATAATTCCTAGTAATAAAGATGACGATGAAGAATCAGTGCAGTTTCGATCCTGAGTGTTACGTAATTCCTAGTAACAAAGATGGCGGCGAAGATTCAGTGCAGTTCCGATCTTGAGTTTTAAGTAATTCCCAGTAACAAAGATGGCGGCGAAGAATCAAATGCAGGTTCGTGACGAGACGACGGCGAACTGATTGAATCCAAAATTCGACAATTTTTATAGTAACTTTAGAAGCTTTTCATTGGTTGGTTATTATAACGTGTGGTTATAAAAACGATCGTCGAAATCATTGGTGTCATACCTCCTATTAGGAGTCAAAAACATTTAACAGTTTATTTTTTGCCATCTATTTCATTCATTCGTCTATTTCAATGATGTTCAGCTAATATAAATCATTCTGAAACTAAACTAATCCTTACAAAAATATTTTCATGCCTCAAAGCTACGAAAATCACCAGAGAAATGTAATTTTATTTATATCATTTGGTTTATGCATAAATAAAAACAATTCATTATCGCCTAATGAATGCATATTATGAACCAATTTCGGTTTTAAATGAAAATGTTAGTCATACCTTCTATACAAGTATAAAAAATTAATGTAAACATTTACTATGCTGCTATCGTATTCATCTGCGAAAAATCTTTGTTTTTATTCTTGTAGCTGTAGCGACAACTGTTCCTCCAGCTGTAACTACGCCAGCTATCACAACAACCGTTACTCCAGCTATTACAACGCCCGTTTCTCCTGTGACTACTGCACTACCTGCAGTAACTACAGTTACCACACCAGCAGGAATTACAACTACCACACCCGCAGTAACTACAGCCACCACACCACGTAATTACTTTTTTCATTTGATTTATATTATTTGTTTATTCCTCCACGTTTCATATGTTTGTTCACTTATATTAATTATTTAGATTTTATAATTTTATAATGGGCTATTCAAACAGTCAAAATCAGGATTTCATGATCAGCGTTTTAATTTCAATACTTATATACATTTTCACTAGAGTATATTTATCGTGGATTTCCAAAGACAACTTTTCGTTTTTTCCACTTGCATGATGCTATACTAGTTTTGTGATTTCGAATAAAGGCAGTGTCTTTTATTTAAGACTAGCAGGGCTACCCGGCGTTGGTCGGGCCATATAAAAATAGCAAATGCAATTGCGTTTTACTACAGTTGCTAAATGATTTTTTCTTTTATTTAATAATTTTTGTCAGTTCGAATAAAAAATCTTATGTAAGCTTAATGCTACGAATTCGGGATAGTAGCATGTTATCGAGAAAAGATTTTTAGTAGTTACGATTTTTTTTTAATATATTTTAGATTTATGTATGTAATATTCATACCAATCCTTCGTTAAATTAACAGCTGATTTAAAAAAAAAAAATGAAATACGAAAAATGATTTTTGTTTTAACCGCCGATAAAAAAAAATCTCTCTAATTATTTATTTTGGGCAAAGTAAACATTACGTATTTTATTTTGATTTCAAATGATGTATTTATAAATAAGATTTCGTAATAATACCTTTACTTTACATATCATTTTAAAGAGCGTTTTTCACTCTATCTGTTAGTTTAAATTACAGTCGTTTTAAAACAATTGTCTTCGTTGCAGAACGTTGAATATGAGATGGAAAAAAGGCAAATCCGCAGAATTTTCTTATTTCAATTCAAGCTAGGCCAGAAACTGCTGAAACAGCTCGCGATATCAACGAAGCGTTTTGTTCAGGAACAACTACTGGACGCACAGCACAATGGTGGTTTAAGAAATTTCGTGGCGGAGCGAGAGTCTTGAAGATGATAAGCGTAGTTACCGGCCACCGGGTGCTGACAATGATCAATTAAGAGCCTTAGTCGTAGCCAATCAACACACAACTGTTCGAGAACTTGCTTTTGAATTAGACGTAACGTTTGCGACAATTTTCAACCACTTGTGAGAGATGAGAAAGAAAATATCTTGATAAATAATTACCTCACGAATTGAACGGAAACAAAAAGAAACACTGTTACGAAGTGGCAAAATTTACCCTTTTCTCGGCCAGGTTGTGACTTGCAGAAAAGTGTGTTTTCTACGAAAACCGGCGACGCTCAGTTCAGTGTTTAGACGCTGACGAAGCTCCAGAACACTTCCTGGAGCCAGAATTGCACTAAAAGGTCATACTGTCTGCTTGGTGGTGTGCGACAAGTTTCATCCATTACATTTTTTTTTAATGCAGGCGAAACTATTTCGGCGGAGAAGTACTGTCAAAAAAATGGATGAAATGCATCAGAAACTTCGGCAACACCCAGCATTAGTTAAAATTAACATTCCCAATTTTAATCCACGACAATGTAAATCGACCCTGCAGAAGTTGAGGGAATTGGGCCACGAAACCGTGCCTCATCCGCCATACTTTCCAGACCTCTCCCCTTACCGACTACCGTTTTTTTTTTTTTTTTTTTTTTTTTTTTTTCAAATATTTTGACAACTTTCTGTGTGAGAAATGCTTCAAAAGTCTAGGCGATGTCAAAAATGCCTTCAGCGACTTCATCGTCATCAGAACAGAAGATTTTTACGTTACTGGCATAAATACACTTCTTTTGTCTTAACCCATTTGGCCACAGCTAATGTCAATCCATAACGTTGCAAACATATGAACTTAACGTATCCGATAGGAGAAGCGGTTCACGCACATACAGATGCTAAAATCGTTTAGAAAGAGACAAATTTAGTGACCTCAATCATATTCTGCGGTAGTTAAGGGAGAACAATGGATAGTTTGTACAAAATGTCACATATTCTGCGTCCAAGTCCCTTTCCTTTAAGACTTATTCGCCTTGAATTTCTAAGGTAATAGTAAAATATATAAATATACATACATAAATACGAAAAATAAATTCTCCATTACATAAGAGGAATTGAAAATAAATTGCATAGATTGCAAATTTATAGATCCGCCATGTTTTTTGTTTATAGCTTCATGTCCACTTGTGGAAAGCATGGAAGATGATACATTATTGCCGGATGATGCTATTACACTCGAGCCCAATCCAACAGGAAATCCCGGAGATGTCAGACCCACTGGTCCTGGATGGATAACAACTACACCAAACGACAGAGTTGCAACACTTACTGTTGGAGAAGATATCAAATCTGGTGGTGTACTTACACTCGTCAACCCAAAGAACGTCAAACAATACGTTGTGGAATTTCTTAAGCCCACTACAGTAAATTTATATACATTTTTTTGATTTTTCAACATTCGTTTTAAGTATTCGTAATACATTTTCCTGTATAGTATTTGTTTTAGAAGTATTTTCAAGCACTTTCGATGAATTACGGTTAATTTATAGAAAAAAAGCAAAACAAATTAGAATCAACGTGATACACCCGTTATTTCTGATTTTAAATAATTCTTCGCAATAAGTTAAAAATTGTAAAAAAAGAAAAATTTTATTTTGCTTACTATTACAATAAGAGACGAAAACAAAAACTTACCGACTTGGATGTTTCCCGTGTTTGGCACTTGTTTTCGATTCAAAAAACAAGAATTTCTTTTGTAGTTGCAACATATTATATGTAAAACTAATTTGCATATGCGGCGACAAAACTACTTTTAAAAATGAGGAGTAAATGATTATAGCGAGTCGAATTTTCGACAGCTAAGACTAACGTAGAGAGAATTATAATTATGAATTTGACAGTGTTGCATTGTTGTGCATATTTCAAATTGGTTTCGTTTTACATATAATAAAAGGTTAACTCGTAAAATATGTCGATGATATTTTCTTAATTATTAAATATTTATAGTGCTAGTAAGGGGTTGCTTTGGTTAAAATATATAAAATGCATCCCATGTTTTTTATTTACTCAAAAAGACAAATTGCTTTATTTCCTTCATGCGTACGATCTAATGTATAACTTTTTCAGACACATTTAAAAAATATTGTTTTGTTTTTGACAGACAACGACTACGGTTTCAGCTGGAGGAATACCTGGAGCAGGAACTACACCAATTGGAGGTGCTCCAGGCGCAGCAATAACACCGGCTGGAGGTGTTCCAGGCACATCAACAACACCAGTTAGAGGTGCTCCAGGCGCAGCAACAACACTAGCTGAAGGTGCCCCAGGTGTAGTAACTACCCCTGCAGAAATTCTACCGCTCACACCAACTAAAGTTACATCCTCACCAGACGAGCCTGTTACCATTCCACCTGGTACAGACGCGACAGTGCTTAGAGTTACAATTATTCCTGAAGAACCGACAGCACCTGTTGAAGTGAAAATCTCTACTAAAATATGCATCAAATCAACAAGTAAGTGCTGTATTTAAAAAGTACTTTGTTGAGTTTACAAAGTAAGACGGAAAAGCTTTTTGCTGACAAATAAAACTTCTGGTTTGCCAATGTTTATTTGTGTTATTGGGATATTGATAACATTGTTTGTACGAAATATTTTTAAAATAATTTGTCCGATCCAGGAGATTTCCAGTATAAAATACGTTTAAAATATCACCTACAAAATAAACGTCAGCGGCTTGTCGTATATGCGCTAAAATATACACAAATAACAATAATCAATCGTTGTATAATAAATGCTCAGTATGAATCAGTTTACTGCTTGAATAATAACGTAAGTTATAATTTTTATACAAGTAGAAAACAATGCAAACATTTACTATGTTGCTGTTCATTTCATGTGCGAAAATTCTGTTATTATCATTCTTGTAGCTGTAACAACAACTGTTTCCCCTACTGTAACTACGCCAGCTACCTCAACAACTGTTACACCAGCTGTTACAACACCCGTTACTCCCGTGACCACTGCACCACCAGCAATAACTACAACAACCACACCAGCACTAACTGCAACTACAACACCAGCAGTAACTACGGCTACAACACCACGTAATTACCTTTTTTCATTAAAACTATATTGTCTGTCCTACCAGATATATTCTTCCTCTGCGTTTTATATGTTTTCTTAATTATTATAATTATTTAGATTTTATCATTTTCTAATGTGCTTTTCAAGCAGATAATATCAGTAATTCATCATTGGCGTTTTCGTTTCACTATTTACATATATTTTCACTTGAATATATTTATAGTAGATTTCCAAATATAACTTTTCTTTTTTTTTCTTTTATTTTCTACTTACATGTTGCCAAATGAGTTTCGTGATTTCGAATAAAAGTAGCGTTATTTATGAAAGACGATGTCTTGAAAATTATTAAATACATTCCGTAGATTGCAAATTAACGGATCGGCCATGTTTTGTTTTCTTTCTAGCAACATGTCCGCTTGTGGAAAGCATGGAAGATGATACATTATTGCCGGATGATGCTATTACACTCGAGCCCAATCCAACAGGAAATCCTGGAGATGTCAGACCCACTGGTCCTGGATGGATAACAACTACACCAAACGACAGAGTTGCAACACTTACTGTTGGAGAAGATATCAAATCTGGTGGTGTACTTACACTCGTCAACCCAAAGAACGTCAAACAATACGTTGTGGAATTTCTTAAGCCCACTACAGTAAATTTATATACATTTTTTTGATTTTTCAACATTCGTTTTAAGTATTCGTAATACATTTTCCTGTATAGTATTTGTTTTAGAAGTATTTTCAAGCACTTTCGATGAATTACGGTTAATTTATAGAAAAAAAAGCAAAACAAATTAGAATCAACGTGATACACCCGTTATTTCTGATTTTAAGTAATTCTTCTCAATAAGTTAAAAATTGTAAAAAAAAAAAAAATTTATTTTGCTTACTATTACAATAAGAGACGTTCAACAAAAACTTAGCGGCTTGGCAGTGTGTCGGCTGTTTCCCGTGTTTGGCACTTGTTTTCGATTAAAAAACAGGAATTACTTTTGTAGTTGCAACATATTATATGTAAAACTAATTTGTATATGCGGGGAAAAACTACTTTTAAGAATGAGGAACAAATGATTATAGTCAGTCGAATTTTCGACAGCTCGGACAAACGAAGAGAGAATTATAATTATGAATCTGTCATTGTTGCATTGTTGTACATATATCAAATTGGTTTCGTTTTACATATAATAAAAATGTTAACTCGTAAAATATGTCTTGATGATATTTTCTTAATTATTAAATATCTATAGTGCTAATGAGGGGCTGCTTTGGTTAAAATATATAAAATGTATCCCATGTTTTTTATTTTCTTAAAACATTTTTCAGTCGTGTCAAATAATCTATTTTTGTATCATTTAATGTAGGAATAATTTTACTCAGAAAGACAAATTGCTTTATTTATATTTAGCTTACGATCTAAATTTTACATTTTTAAGACACATTTAAAATATTGTTTTGTTTTTGACAGACAACGACTACAGTGTCCGCTGGAGGAATACCTGGAGCAGTAACTACACCAGTTGGAGGTGCTCCAGGCCCAGCAACAACACCGGCTGGGGGTGTTCCAGGCGCAGCAACAACACCAGTTGGAGGTGCTCCAGGCGCAACAACACCGGCTGGAGGTGCTCCAGGCGTAGCGACAACACTGGCTCTAGTTGCTCCAGGCGCAGCCACAACACCAGCAGTAGTTGCTCCAGGCGCAGGAACAACACCAGCAACAACAATAGCTGAAGGTGCCCCAGGTGTAGTAACTACCCCTGCAGAAATTCTACCGCTCACACCAACTAAAGTTACATCCTCACCAGACGAGCCTGTTACCATTCCACCTGGTACAGACGCGACAGTGCTTAGAGTTACAATTATTCCTGAAGAACCGACAGCACCTGTTGAAGTGAAAATCTCTACTAAAATATGCATCAAATCAACAAGTAAGTGCTGTATTTAAAAAGTACTTTGTTGAGTTTACAAAGTAAGACGGAAAAGCTTTTTGCTGACAAATAAAACTTCTGGTTTGCCAATGTTTATTTGTGTTATTGGGATATTGATAACATTGTTTGTACGAAATATTTTTAAAATAATTTGTCCGATCCAGGAGATTTCCAGTATAAAATACGTTTAAAATATCACCTACAAAATAAACGTCAGCGGATCGTCGTATATGCGCTAAAATATACACAAATAACAATAATCAATCGTTGTATAATAAATGCTCAGTATGAATCAGTTTACTGCTTGAATAAAAACGTAAGTTATAATTTTTATACAAGTAGAAAACTTAATGTAAACATTTACTATGTTGCTGTTCATTTCATGTGCGAAAATTCTGTTATTATCATTCTTGTAGCTGTAACAACAACTGTTTCCCCTACTGTAACTACGCCAGCTACCTCAACAACTGTTACACCAGCTGTTACAACACCCGTTACTCCCGTGACCACTGCACCACCAGCAATAACTACAACAACCACACCAGCACTAACTGCAACTACAACACCAGCAGTAACTACGGCTACAACACCACGTAATTACCTTTTTTCATTAAAACTATATTGTCTGTCCTATCAGATATATTCTTCCTCTGCGTTTTATATGTTTTCTTAATTATTATAATTATTTAGATTTTATCATTTTCTAATGTGCTTTTCAAGCAGATAATATCAGTAATTCATCATTGGCGTTTTCGTTTCACTATTTACATATATTTTCACTTGAATATATTTATAGTAGATTTCCAAATATAACTTTTCTTTTATTTTCTACTTACATGTTGCCAAATGAGTTTCGTGATTTCGAATAAAAGTAGCGTTATTTATGAAAGACGATGTCTTGAAAATTATTAAATACATTCCGTAGATTGCAAATTAACGGATCGGCCATGTTTTGTTTTCTTTCTAGCAACATGTCCGCTTGTGGAAAGCATGGAAGATGATACATTATTGCCGGATGATGCTATTACACTCGAGCCCAATCCAACAGGAAATCCTGGAGATGTCAGACCCACTGGTCCTGGATGGATAACAACTACACCAAACGACAGAGTTGCAACACTTACTGTTGGAGAAGATATCAAATCTGGTGGTGTACTTACACTCGTCAACCCAAAGAACGTCAAACAATACGTTGTGGAATTTCTTAAGCCCACTACAGTAAATTTATATACATTTTTTTGATTTTTCAACATTCGTTTTAAGTATTCGTAATACATTTTCCTGTATAGTATTTGTTTTAGAAGTATTTTCAAGCACTTTCGATGAATTACGGTTAATTTATAGAAAAAAAAGCAAAACAAATTAGAATCAACGTGATACACCCGTTATTTCTGATTTTAAGTAATTCTTCTCAATAAGTTAAAAATTGTAAAAAAAAAAAAGAATTTATTTTGCTTACTATTACAATAAGAGACGTTCAACAAAAACTTAGCGGCTTGGCAGTGTGTCGGCTGTTTCCCGTGTTTGGCACTTGTTTTCGATTAAAAAACAGGAATTACTTTTGTAGTTGCAACATATTATATGTAAAACTAATTTGTATATGCGGGGAAAAACTACTTTTAAGAATGAGGAACAAATGATTATAGTCAGTCGAATTTTCGACAGCTCGGACAAACGAAGAGAGAATTATAATTATGAATCTGTCATTGTTGCATTGTTGTACATATATCAAATTGGTTTCGTTTTACATATAATAAAAATGTTAACTCGTAAAATATGTCTTGATGATATTTTCTTAATTATTAAATATCTATAGTGCTAATGAGGGGCTGCTTTGGTTAAAATATATAAAATGTATCCCATGTTTTTTTATTTTCTTAAAACATTTTTCAGTCGTGTCAAATAATCTATTTTTGTATCATTTAATGTAGGAATAATTTTACTCAGAAAGACAAATTGCTTTATTTATATTTAGCTTACGATCTAAATTTTACATTTTTAAGACACATTTAAAATATTGTTTTGTTTTTGACAGACAACGACTACAGTGTCCGCTGGAGGAATACCTGGAGCAGTAACTACACCAGTTGGAGGTGCTCCAGGCGCAGCAACAACACCGGCTGGGGGTGTTCCAGGCGCAGCAACAACACCAGTTGGAGGTGCTCCAGGCGCAACAACACCGGCTGGCGGTGCTCCAGGCGTAGCGACAACACTGGCTCTAGTTGCTCCAGGCGCAGCCACAACACCAGCAGTAGTTGCTCCAGGCGCAGGAACAACACCAGCAACAACAATAGCTGAAGGTGCCCCAGGTGTAGTAACTACCCCTGCAGAAATTCTACCGCTCACACCAACTAAAGTTACATCCTCACCAGACGAGCCTGTTACCATTCCACCTGGTACAGACGCGACAGTGCTTAGAGTTACAATTATTCCTGAAGAACCGACAGCACCTGTTGAAGTGAAAATCTCTACTAAAATATGCATCAAATCAACAAGTAAGTGCTGTATTTAAAAAGTACTTTGTTGAGTTTACAAAGTAAGACGGAAAAGCTTTTTGCTGACAAATAAAACTTCTGGTTTGCCAATGCTTATTTGTGTTATTGGGATATTGATAACATTGTTTGTACGAAATATTTTTAAAATAATTTGTCCGATCCAGGAGATTTCCAGTATAAAATACGTTTAAAATATCACCTACAAAATAAACGTCAGCGGATCGTCGTATATGCGCTAAAATATACACAAATAACAATAATCAATCGTTGTATAATAAATGCTCAGTATGAATCAGTTTACTGCTTGAATAAAAACGTAAGTTATAATTTTTATACAAGTAGAAAACTTAATGTAAACATTTACTATGTTGCTGTTCACTTCATGTGCGAAAATTCTGTTGTTGTCATTCTTGTAGCTGTAACGACAACTGTTTCCCCTGCTGTAACTACGCCAGCTACCTCAACAACTGTTACACCAGCTGTTACAACACCCGTTACTCCCGTGACCACTGCACCACCAGCAGTAACTACAACAACCACACCAGCACTAACTGCAACTACAACACCAGCAGTAACTACGGCTACAACACCACGTAATTACCTTTTTTCATTAAAACTATATTGTCTGTCCTACCAGATATATTCTTCCTCTGCGTTTTATATGTTTTCTTAATTATAATAATTATTTAGATTTTATCATTTTCTAATGTGCTTGTCAAGCAGATAATATCAGTAATTCATCATTGGCGTTTTCGTTTCACTATTTACATATATTTTCACTTGAATATATTTATCGTAAATTTCCAAATATAACTTTTCTTTTTTTTTTTTTTTGTTTTCTACTTACATGTTGCCAAATGAATTTCGTGATTTCGAATAAAAGTAGCGTTATTTATGAAAGACGATGTCTTGAAAATTATTAAATACATTCCGTAGATTGCAAATTAACGGATCGGCCATGTTTTGTTTTCTTTCTAGCAACATGTCCGCTTGTGGAAAGCATGGAAGATGATACATTATTGCCGGATGATGCTATTACACTCGAGCCCAATCCAACAGGAAATCCTGGAGATGTCAGACCCACTGGTCCTGGATGGATAACAACTACACCAAACGACAGAGTTGCAACACTTACTGTTGGAGAAGATATCAAATCTGGTGGTGTACTTACACTCGTCAACCCAAAGAACGTCAAACAATACGTTGTGGAATTTCTTAAGCCCACTACAGTAAATTTATATACATTTTTTTGATTTTTCAACATTCGTTTTAAGTATTCGTAATACATTTTCCTGTATAGTATTTGTTTTAGAAGTATTTTCAAGCACTTTCGATGAATTACGGTTAATTTATAGAAAAAAAAGCAAAACAAATTAGAATCAACGTGATACACCCGTTATTTCTGATTTTAAGTAATTCTTCTCAATAAGTTAAAAATTGTAAAAAAAAAAAGAATTTATTTTGCTTACTATTACAATAAGAGACGTTCAACAAAAACTTAGCGGCTTGGCAGTGTGTCGGCTGTTTCCCGTGTTTGGCACTTGTTTTCGATTAAAAAACAGGAATTACTTTTGTAGTTGCAACATATTATATGTAAAACTAATTTGTATATGCGGGGAAAAACTACTTTTAAGAATGAGGAACAAATGATTATAGTCAGTCGAATTTTCGACAGCTCGGACAAACGAAGAGAGAATTATAATTATGAATCTGTCATTGTTGCATTGTTGTACATATATCAAATTGGTTTCGTTTTACATATAATAAAAATGTTAACTCGTAAAATATGTCTTGATGATATTTTCTTAATTATTAAATATCTATAGTGCTAATGAGGGGCTGCTTTGGTTAAAATATATAAAATGTATCCCATGTTTTTTTATTTTCTTAAAACATTTTTCAGTCGTGTCAAATAATCTATTTTTGTATCATTTAATGTAGGAATAATTTTACTCAGAAAGACAAATTGCTTTATTTATATTTAGCTTACGATCTAAATTTTACATTTTTAAGACACATTTAAAATATTGTTTTGTTTTTGACAGACAACGACTACAGTGTCCGCTGGAGGAATACCTGGAGCAGTAACTACACCAGTTGGAGGTGCTCCAGGCGCAGCAACAACACCGGCTGGGGGTGTTCCAGGCGCAGCAACAACACCAGTTGGAGGTGCTCCAGGCGCAACAACACCGGCTGGCGGTGCTCCAGGCGTAGCGACAACACTGGCTCTAGTTGCTCCAGGCGCAGCCACAACACCAGCAGTAGTTGCTCCAGGCGCAGGAACAACACCAGCAACAACAATAGCTGAAGGTGCCCCAGGTGTAGTAACTACCCCTGCAGAAATTCTACCGCTCACACCAACTAAAGTTACATCCTCACCAGACGAGCCTGTTACCATTCCACCTGGTACAGACGCGACAGTGCTTAGAGTTACAATTATTCCTGAAGAACCGACAGCACCTGTTGAAGTGAAAATCTCTACTAAAATATGCATCAAATCAACAAGTAAGTGCTGTATTTAAAAAGTACTTTGTTGAGTTTACAAAGTAAGACGGAAAAGCTTTTTGCTGACAAATAAAACTTCTGGTTTGCCAATGCTTATTTGTGTTATTGGGATATTGATAACATTGTTTGTACGAAATATTTTTAAAATAATTTGTCCGATCCAGGAGATTTCCAGTATAAAATACGTTTAAAATATCACCTACAAAATAAACGTCAGCGGATCGTCGTATATGCGCTAAAATATACACAAATAACAATAATCAATCGTTGTATAATAAATGCTCAGTATGAATCAGTTTACTGCTTGAATAAAAACGTAAGTTATAATTTTTATACAAGTAGAAAACTTAATGTAAACATTTACTATGTTGCTGTTCACTTCATGTGCGAAAATTCTGTTGTTGTCATTCTTGTAGCTGTAACGACAACTGTTTCCCCTGCTGTAACTACGCCAGCTACCTCAACAACTGTTACACCAGCTGTTACAACACCCGTTACTCCCGTGACCACTGCACCACCAGCAGTAACTACAACAACCACACCAGCACTAACTGCAACTACAACACCAGCAGTAACTACGGCTACAACACCACGTAATTACCTTTTTTCATTAAAACTATATTGTCTGTCCTACCAGATATATTCTTCCTCTGCGTTTTATATGTTTTCTTAATTATAACAATTATTTAGATTTTATCATTTTCTAATGTGCTTGTCAAGCAGATAATATCAGTAATTCATCATTGGCGTTTTCGTTTCACTATTTACATATATTTTCACTTGAATATATTTATCGTAAATTTCCAAATATAACTTTTCTTTTTTTTTTTTTTTGTTTTCTACTTACATGTTGCCAAATGAATTTCGTGATTTCGAATAAAAGTAGCGTTATTTATGAAAGACGATGTCTTGAAAATTATTAAATACATTCCGTAGATTGCAAATTAACGGATCGGCCATGTTTTGTTTTCTTTCTAGCAACATGTCCGCTTGTGGAAAGCATGGAAGATGATACATTATTGCCGGATGATGCTATTACACTCGAGCCCAATCCAACAGGAAATCCTGGAGATGTCAGACCCACTGGTCCTGGATGGATAACAACTACACCAAACGACAGAGTTGCAACACTTACTGTTGGAGAAGATATCAAATCTGGTGGTGTACTTACACTCGTCAACCCAAAGAACGTCAAACAATACGTTGTGGAATTTCTTAAGCCCACTACAGTAAATTTATATACATTTTTTTGATTTTTCAACATTCGTTTTAAGTATTCGTAATACATTTTCCTGTATAGTATTTGTTTTAGAAGTATTTTCAAGCACTTTCGATGAATTACGGTTAATTTATAGAAAAAAAAGCAAAACAAATTAGAATCAACGTGATACACCCGTTATTTCTGATTTTAAGTAATTCTTCTCAATAAGTTAAAAATTGTAAAAAAAAAAGAATTTATTTTGCTTACTATTACAATAAGAGACGTTCAACAAAAACTTAGCGGCTTGGCAGTGTGTCGGCTGTTTCCCGTGTTTGGCACTTGTTTTCGATTAAAAAACAGGAATTACTTTTGTAGTTGCAACATATTATATGTAAAACTAATTTGTATATGCGGGGAAAAACTACTTTTAAGAATGAGGAACAAATGATTATAGTCAGTCGAATTTTCGACAGCTCGGACAAACGAAGAGAGAATTATAATTATGAATCTGTCATTGTTGCATTGTTGTACATATATCAAATTGGTTTCGTTTTACATATAATAAAAATGTTAACTCGTAAAATATGTCTTGATGATATTTTCTTAATTATTAAATATCTATAGTGCTAATGAGGGGCTGCTTTGGTTAAAATATATAAAATGTATCCCATGTTTTTTTATTTTCTTAAAACATTTTTCAGTCGTGTCAAATAATCTATTTTTGTATCATTTAATGTAGGAATAATTTTACTCAGAAAGACAAATTGCTTTATTTATATTTAGCTTACGATCTAAATTTTACATTTTTAAGACACATTTAAAATATTGTTTTGTTTTTGACAGACAACGACTACAGTGTCCGCTGGAGGAATACCTGGAGCAGTAACTACACCAGTTGGAGGTGCTCCAGGCGCAGCAACAACACCGGCTGGGGGTGTTCCAGGCGCAGCAACAACACCAGTTGGAGGTGCTCCAGGCGCAACAACACCGGCTGGCGGTGCTCCAGGCGTAGCGACAACACTGGCTCTAGTTGCTCCAGGCGCAGCCACAACACCAGCAGTAGTTGCTCCAGGCGCAGGAACAACACCAGCAACAACAATAGCTGAAGGTGCCCCAGGTGTAGTAACTACCCCTGCAGAAATTCTACCGCTCACACCAACTAAAGTTACATCCTCACCAGACGAGCCTGTTACCATTCCACCTGGTACAGACGCGACAGTGCTTAGAGTTACAATTATTCCTGAAGAACCGACAGCACCTGTTGAAGTGAAAATCTCTACTAAAATATGCATCAAATCAACAAGTAAGTGCTGTATTTAAAAAGTACTTTGTTGAGTTTACAAAGTAAGACGGAAAAGCTTTTTGCTGACAAATAAAACTTCTGGTTTGCCAATGCTTATTTGTGTTATTGGGATATTGATAACATTGTTTGTACGAAATATTTTTAAAATAATTTGTCCGATCCAGGAGATTTCCAGTATAAAATACGTTTAAAATATCACCTACAAAATAAACGTCAGCGGATCGTCGTATATGCGCTAAAATATACACAAATAACAATAATCAATCGTTGTATAATAAATGCTCAGTATGAATCAGTTTACTGCTTGAATAAAAACGTAAGTTATAATTTTTATACAAGTAGAAAACTTAATGTAAACATTTACTATGTTGCTGTTCACTTCATGTGCGAAAATTCTGTTGTTGTCATTCTTGTAGCTGTAACGACAACTGTTTCCCCTGCTGTAACTACGCCAGCTACCTCAACAACTGTTACACCAGCTGTTACAACACCCGTTACTCCCGTGACCACTGCACCACCAGCAGTAACTACAACAACCACACCAGCACTAACTGCAACTACAACACCAGCAGTAACTACGGCTACAACACCACGTAATTACCTTTTTTCATTAAAACTATATTGTCTGTCCTACCAGATATATTCTTCCTCTGCGTTTTATATGTTTTCTTAATTATAATAATTATTTAGATTTTATCATTTTCTAATGTGCTTGTCAAGCAGATAATATCAGTAATTCATCATTGGCGTTTTCGTTTCACTATTTACATATATTTTCACTTGAATATATTTATCGTAAATTTCCAAATATAACTTTTCTTTTTTTTTTTTTTTGTTTTCTACTTACATGTTGCCAAATGAATTTCGTGATTTCGAATAAAAGTAGCGTTATTTATGAAAGACGATGTCTTGAAAATTATTAAATACATTCCGTAGATTGCAAATTAACGGATCGGCCATGTTTTGTTTTCTTTCTAGCAACATGTCCGCTTGTGGAAAGCATGGAAGATGATACATTATTGCCGGATGATGCTATTACACTCGAGCCCAATCCAACAGGAAATCCCGGAGATGTCAGACCCACTGGTCCTGGATGGATAACAACTACACCAAACGACAGAGTTGCAACACTTACTGTTGGAGAAGATATCAAATCTGGTGGTGTACTTACACTCGTCAACCCAAAGAACGTCAAACAATACGTTGTGGAATTTCTTAAGCCCACTACAGTAAATTTATATACATTTTTTTGATTTTTCAACATTCGTTTTAAGTATTCGTAATACATTTTCCTGTATAGTATTTGTTTTAGAAGTATTTTCAAGCACTTTCGATGAATTACGGTTAATTTATAGAAAAAAAAGCAAAACAAATTAGAATCAACGTGATACACCCGTTATTTCTGATTTTAAGTAATTCTTCTCAATAAGTTAAAAATTGTAAAAAAAAAAAAGAATTTATTTTGCTTACTATTACAATAAGAGACGTTCAACAAAAACTTAGCGGCTTGGCAGTGTGTCGGCTGTTTCCCGTGTTTGGCACTTGTTTTCGATTAAAAAACAGGAATTACTTTTGTAGTTGCAACATATTATATGTAAAACTAATTTGTATATGCGGGAAAAAACTACTTTTAAGAATGAGGAACAAATGATTATAGTCAGTCGAATTTTCGACATCTCGGACAAACGAAGAGAGAATTATAATTATGAATCTGTCATTGTTGCATTGTTGTACATATATCAAATTGGTTTCGTTTTACATATAATAAAAATGTTAACTCGTAAAATATGTCTTGATGATATTTTCTTAATTATTAAATATCTATAGTGCTAATGAGGGGCTGCTTTGGTTAAAATATATAAAATGTATCCCATGTTTTTTTATTTTCTTAAAACATTTTTCAGTCGTGTCAAATAATCTATTTTTGTATCATTTAATGTAGGAATAATTTTACTCAGAAAGACAAATTGCTTTATTTATATTTAGCTTACGATCTAAATTTTACATTTTTAAGACACATTTAAAATATTGTTTTGTTTTTGACAGACAACGACTACAGTGTCCGCTGGAGGAATACCTGGAGCAGTAACTACACCAGTTGGAGGTGCTCCAGGCGCAGCAACAACACCGGCTGGGGGTGTTCCAGGCGCAGCAACAACACCAGTTGGAGGTGCTCCAGGCGCAACAACACCGGCTGGCGGTGCTCCAGGCGTAGCGACAACACTGGCTCTAGTTGCTCCAGGCGCAGCCACAACACCAGCAGTAGTTGCTCCAGGCGCAGGAACAACACCAGCAACAACAATAGCTGAAGGTGCCCCAGGTGTAGTAACTACCCCTGCAGAAATTCTACCGCTCACACCAACTAAAGTTACATCCTCACCAGACGAGCCTGTTACCATTCCACCTGGTACAGACGCGACAGTGCTTAGAGTTACAATTATTCCTGAAGAACCGACAGCACCTGTTGAAGTGAAAATCTCTACTAAAATATGCATCAAATCAACAAGTAAGTGCTGTATTTAAAAAGTACTTTGTTGAGTTTACAAAGTAAGACGGAAAAGCTTTTTGCTGACAAATAAAACTTCTGGTTTGCCAATGCTTATTTGTGTTATTGGGATATTGATAACATTGTTTGTACGAAATATTTTTGCAATAATTTGTCCGATCCAGGAGATTTCCAGTATAAAATACGTTTAAAATATCACCTACAAAATAAACGTCAGCGGATCGTCGTATATGCGCTAAAATATACACAAATAACAATAATCAATCGTTGTATAATAAATGCTCAGTATGAATCAGTTTACTGCTTGAATAAAAACGTAAGTTATAATTTTTATACAAGTAGAAAACTTAATGTAAACATTTACTATGTTGCTGTTCACTTCATGTGCGAAAATTCTGTTGTTGTCATTCTTGTAGCTGTAACGACAACTGTTTCCCCTGCTGTAACTACGCCAGCTACCTCAACAACTGTTACACCAGCTGTTACAACACCCGTTACTCCCGTGACCACTGCACCACCAGCAGTAACTACAACAACCACACCAGCACTAACTGCAACTACAACACCAGCAGTAACTACGGCTACAACACCACGTAATTACCTTTTTTCATTAAAACTATATTGTCTGTCCTACCAGATATATTCTTCCTCTGCGTTTTATATGTTTTCTTAATTATAATAATTATTTAGATTTTATCATTTTCTAATGTGCTTGTCAAGCAGATAATATCAGTAATTCATCATTGGCGTTTTCGTTTCACTATTTACATATATTTTCACTTGAATATATTTATCGTAAATTTCCAAATATAACTTTTCTTTTTTTTTTTTTTTGTTTTCTACTTACATGTTGCCAAATGAATTTCGTGATTTCGAATAAAAGTAGCGTTATTTATGAAAGACGATGTCTTGAAAATTATTAAATACATTCCGTAGATTGCAAATTAACGGATCGGCCATGTTTTGTTTTCTTTCTAGCAACATGTCCGCTTGTGGAAAGCATGGAAGATGATACATTATTGCCGGATGATGCTATTACACTCGAGCCCAATCCAACAGGAAATCCCGGAGATGTCAGACCCACTGGTCCTGGATGGATAACAACTACACCAAACGACAGAGTTGCAACACTTACTGTTGGAGAAGATATCAAATCTGGTGGTGTACTTACACTCGTCAACCCAAAGAACGTCAAACAATACGTTGTGGAATTTCTTAAGCCCACTACAGTAAATTTATATACATTTTTTTGATTTTTCAACATTCGTTTTAAGTATTCGTAATACATTTTCCTGTATAGTATTTGTTTTAGAAGTATTTTCAAGCACTTTCGATGAATTACGGTTAATTTATAGAAAAAAAAGCAAAACAAATTAGAATCAACGTGATACACCCGTTATTTCTGATTTTAAGTAATTCTTCTCAATAAGTTAAAAATTGTAAAAAAAAAAAAGAATTTATTTTGCTTACTATTACAATAAGAGACGTTCAACAAAAACTTAGCGGCTTGGCAGTGTGTCGGCTGTTTCCCGTGTTTGGCACTTGTTTTCGATTAAAAAACAGGAATTACTTTTGTAGTTGCAACATATTATATGTAAAACTAATTTGTATATGCGGGAAAAAACTACTTTTAAGAATGAGGAACAAATGATTATAGTCAGTCGAATTTTCGACATCTCGGACAAACGAAGAGAGAATTATAATTATGAATCTGTCATTGTTGCATTGTTGTACATATATCAAATTGGTTTCGTTTTACATATAATAAAAATGTTAACTCGTAAAATATGTCTTGATGATATTTTCTTAATTATTAAATATCTATAGTGCTAATGAGGGGCTGCTTTGGTTAAAATATATAAAATGTATCCCATGTTTTTTTATTTTCTTAAAACATTTTTCAGTCGTGTCAAATAATCTATTTTTGTATCATTTAATGTAGGAATAATTTTACTCAGAAAGACAAATTGCTTTATTTATATTTAGCTTACGATCTAAATTTTACATTTTTAAGACACATTTAAAATATTGTTTTGTTTTTGACAGACAACGACTACAGTGTCCGCTGGAGGAATACCTGGAGCAGTAACTACACCAGTTGGAGGTGCTCCAGGCGCAGCAACAACACCGGCTGGGGGTGTTCCAGGCGCAGCAACAACACCAGTTGGAGGTGCTCCAGGCGCAACAACACCGGCTGGCGGTGCTCCAGGCGTAGCGACAACACTGGCTCTAGTTGCTCCAGGCGCAGCCACAACACCAGCAGTAGTTGCTCCAGGCGCAGGAACAACACCAGCAACAACAATAGCTGAAGGTGCCCCAGGTGTAGTAACTACCCCTGCAGAAATTCTACCGCTCACACCAACTAAAGTTACATCCTCACCAGACGAGCCTGTTACCATTCCACCTGGTACAGACGCGACAGTGCTTAGAGTTACAATTATTCCTGAAGAACCGACAGCACCTGTTGAAGTGAAAATCTCTACTAAAATATGCATCAAATCAACAAGTAAGTGCTGTATTTAAAAAGTACTTTGTTGAGTTTACAAAGTAAGACGGAAAAGCTTTTTGCTGACAAATAAAACTTCTGGTTTGCCAATGTTTATTTGTGTTATTGGGATATTGATAACATTGTTTGTACGAAATATTTTTAAAATAATTTGTCCGATCCAGGAGATTTCCAGTATAAAATACGTTTAAAATATCACCTACAAAATAAACGTCAGCGGATCGTCGTATATGCGCTAAAATATACACAAATAACAATAATCAATCGTTGTATAATAAATGCTCAGTATGAATCAGTTTACTGCTTGAATAAAAACGTAAGTTATAATTTTTATACAAGTAGAAAACTTAATGTAAACATTTACTATGTTGCTGTTCACTTCATGTGCGAAAATTCTGTTGTTGTCATTCTTGTAGCTGTAACGACAACTGTTTCCCCTGCTGTAACTACGCCAGCTACCTCAACAACTGTTACACCAGCTGTTACAACACCCGTTACTCCCGTGACCACTGCACCACCAGCAGTAACTACAACAACCACACCAGCACTAACTGCAACTACAACACCAGCAGTAACTACGGCTACAACACCACGTAATTACCTTTTTTCATTAAAACTATATTGTCTGTCCTACCAGATATATTCTTCCTCTGCGTTTTATATGTTTTCTTAATTATAATAATTATTTAGATTTTATCATTTTCTAATGTGCTTGTCAAGCAGATAATATCAGTAATTCATCATTGGCGTTTTCGTTTCACTATTTACATATATTTTCACTTGAATATATTTATCGTAAATTTCCAAATATAACTTTTCTTTTTTTTTTCTTTTGTTTTCTACTTACATGTTGCCAAATGAATTTCGTGATTTCGAATAAAAGTAGCGTTATTTATGAAAGACGATGTCTTGAAAATTATTAAATACATTCCGTAGATTGCAAATTAACGGATCGGCCATGTTTTGTTTTCTTTCTAGCAACATGTCCGCTTGTGGAAAGCATGGAAGATGATACATTATTGCCGGATGATGCTATTACACTCGAGCCCAATCCAACAGGAAATCCCGGAGATGTCAGACCCACTGGTCCTGGATGGATAACAACTACACCAAACGACAGAGTTGCAACACTTACTGTTGGAGAAGATATCAAATCTGGTGGTGTACTTACACTCGTCAACCCAAAGAACGTCAAACAATACGTTGTGGAATTTCTTAAGCCCACTACAGTAAATTTATATACATTTTTTTGATTTTTCAACATTCGTTTTAAGTATTCGTAATACATTTTCCTGTATAGTATTTGTTTTAGAAGTATTTTCAAGCACTTTCGATGAATTACGGTTAATTTATAGAAAAAAAGCAAAACAAATTGGAATCAACGTGATACACCCGTTATTTCTGATTTTAAGTAATTCTTCTCAATAAGTTAAAAATTGTAAAAAAAGAAAAATTTTATTTTGCTTACTATTACAATAAGAGACGTTCAACAAAAACTTAGCGGCTTGGCAGTGTGTCGGCTGTTTCCCGTGTTTGGCACTTGTTTTCGATTAAAAAACAGGAATTACTTTTGTAGTTGCAACATATTATGTGTAAAACTAATTTGTATATGCGGGGAAAAACTACTTTTAAGAATGAGGAACAAATGATTATAGTCAGTCGAATTTTCGACAGCTCGGACAAACGAAGAGAGAATTATAATTATGAATCTGTCATTGTTGCATTGTTGTACATATATCAAATTGGTTTCGTTTTACATATAATAAAAATGTTAACTCGTAAAATATGTCTTGATGATATTTTCTTAATTATTAAATATCTATAGTGCTAATGAGGGGTTGCTTTGGTTAAAATATATAAAATGTATCCCATGTTTTTTATTTTCTTAAAACATTTTTCAGTCGTGTCAAATAATCTATTTTTGTATCATTTAATGTAGGAATAATTTTACTCAGAAAGACAAATTGCTTTATTTATATTTAGCTTACGATCTAAATTTTACATTTTTAAGACACATTTAAAATATTGTTTTGTTTTTGACAGACAACGACTACAGTGTCCGCTGGAGGAATACCTGGAGCAGTAACTACACCAGTTGGAGGTGCTCCAGGCGCAGCAACAACACCGGCTGGGGGTGTTCCAGGCGCAGCAACAACACCAGTTGGAGGTGCTCCAGGCGCAACAACACCGGCTGGCGGTGCTCCAGGCGTAGCGACAACACTGGCTCTAGTTGCTCCAGGCGCAGCCACAACACCAGCAGTAGTTGCTCCAGGCGCAGGAACAACACCAGCAACAACAATAGCTGAAGGTGCCCCAGGTGTAGTAACTACCCCTGCAGAAATTCTACCGCTCACACCAACTAAAGTTACATCCTCACCAGACGAGCCTGTTACCATTCCACCTGGTACAGACGCGACAGTGCTTAGAGTTACAATTATTCCTGAAGAACCGACAGCACCTGTTGAAGTGAAAATCTCTACTAAAATATGCATCAAATCAACAAGTAAGTGCTGTATTTAAAAAGTACTTTGTTGAGTTTACAAAGTAAGACGGAAAAGCTTTTTGCTGACAAATAAAACTTCTGGTTTGCCAATGTTTATTTGTGTTATTGGGATATTGATAACATTGTTTGTACGAAATATTTTTGCAATAATTTGTCCGATCCAGGAGATTTCCAGTATAAAATACGTTTAAAATATCACCTACAAAATAAACGTCAGCGGATCGTCGTATATGCGCTAAAATATACACAAATAACAATAATCAATCGTTGTATAATAAATGCTCAGTATGAATCAGTTTACTGCTTGAATAAAAACGTAAGTTATAATTTTTATACAAGTAGAAAACTTAATGTAAACATTTACTATGTTGCTGTTCATTTCATGTGCGAAAATTCTGTTATTATCATTCTTGTAGCTGTAACAACAACTGTTTCCCCTACTGTAACTACGCCAGCTACCTCAACCACTGTTACACCAGCTGTTACAACACCCGTTACTCCAGTGACCACTGCACCACCAGCAATAACTACAACAACCACACCAGCACTAACTGCAACTACAACACCAGCAGTAACTACGGCTACAACACCACGTAATTACCTTTTTTCATTAAAACTATATTGTCTGTCCTACCAGATATATTCTTCCTCTGCGTTTTATATGTTTTCTTAATTATTATAATTATTTAGATTTTATCATTTTCTAATGTGCTTTTCAAGCAGATAATATCAGTAATTCATCATTGGCGTTTTCGTTTCACTATTTACATATATTTTCACTTGAATATATTTATAGTAGATTTCCAAATATAACTTTTCTTTTTTTTTCTTTTATTTTCTACTTACATGTTGCCAAATGAGTTTCGTGATTTCGAATAAAAGTAGCGTTATTTATGAAAGACGATGTCTTGAAAATTGTTAAATACATTCCGTAGATTGCAAATTAACGGATCGGCCATGTTTTGTTTTCTTTCTAGCAACATGTCCGCTTGTGGAAAGCATGGAAGATGATACATTATTGCCGGATGATGCTATTACACTCGAGCCCAATCCAACAGGAAATCCTGGAGATGTCAGACCCACTGGTCCTGGATGGATAACAACTACACCAAACGACAGAGTTGCAACACTTACTGTTGGAGAAGATATCAAATCTGGTGGTGTACTTACACTCGTCAACCCAAAGAACGTCAAACAATACGTTGTGGAATTTCTTAAGCCCACTACAGTAAATTTATATACATTTTTTTGATTTTTCAACATTCGTTTTAAGTATTCGTAATACATTTTCCTGTATAGTATTTGTTTTAGAAGTATTTTCAAGCACTTTCGATGAATTACGGTTAATTTATAGAAAAAAAAAGCAAAACAAATTAGAATCAACGTGATACACCCGTTATTTCTGATTTTAAGTAATTCTTCTCAATAAGTTAAAAATTGTAAAAAAAGAAAAATTTTATTTTGCTTACTATTACAATAAGAGACGTTCAACAAAAACTTAGCGGCTTGGCAGTGTGTCGGCTGTTTCCCGTGTTTGGCACTTGTTTTCGATTAAAAAACAGGAATTACTTTTGTAGTTGCAACATATTATGTGTAAAACTAATTTGTATATGCGGGGAAAAACTACTTTTAAGAATGAGGAACAAATGATTATAGTCAGTCGAATTTTCGACAGCTCGGACAAACGAAGAGAGAATTATAATTATGAATCTGTCATTGTTGCATTGTTGTACATATATCAAATTGGTTTCGTTTTACATATAATAAAAATGTTAACTCGTAAAATATGTCTTGATGATATTTTCTTAATTATTAAATATCTATAGTGCTAATGAGGGGTTGCTTTGGTTAAAATATATAAAATGTATCCCATGTTTTTTTATTTTCTTAAAACATTTTTCAGTCGTGTCAAATAATCTATTTTTGTATCATTTAATGTAGGAATAATTTTACTCAGAAAGACAAATTGCTTTATTTATATTTAGCTTACGATCTAAATTTTACATTTTTAAGACACATTTAAAATATTGTTTTGTTTTTGACAGACAACGACTACAGTGTCCGCTGGAGGAATACCTGGAGCAGTAACTACACCAGTTGGAGGTGCTCCAGGCGCAGCAACAACACCGGCTGGGGGTGTTCCAGGCGCAGCAACAACACCAGTTGGAGGTGCTCCAGGCGCAACAACACCGGCTGGAGGTGCTCCAGGCGTAGCGACAACACTGGCTCTAGTTGCTCCAGGCGCAGCCACAACACCAGTAGTAGTTGCTCCAGGCGCAGGAACAACACCAGCAACAACAATAGCTGAAGGTGCCCCAGGTGTAGTAACTACCCCTGCAGAAATTCTACCGCTCACACCAACTAAAGTTACATCCTCACCAGACGAGCCTGTTACCATTCCACCTGGTACAGACGCGACAGTGCTTAGAGTTACAATTATTCCTGAAGAACCGACAGCACCTGTTGAAGTGAAAATCTCTACTAAAATATGCATCAAATCAACAAGTAAGTGCTGTATTTAAAAAGTACTTTGTTGAGTTTACAAAGTAAGACGGAAAAGCTTTTTGCTGACAAATAAAACTTCTGGTTTGCCAATGTTTATTTGTGTTATTGGGATATTGATAACATTGTTTGTACGAAATATTTTTAAAATAATTTGTCCGATCCAGGAGATTTCCAGTATAAAATACGTTTAAAATATCACCTACAAAATAAACGTCAGCGGATCGTCGTATATGCGCTAAAATATACACAAATAACAATAATCAATCGTTGTATAATAAATGCTCAGTATGAATCAGTTTACTGCTTGAATAAAAACGTAAGTTATAATTTTTGTACAAGTAGAAAACTTAATGTAAACATTTACTATGTTGCTGTTCACTTCATGTGCGAAAATTCTGTTATTGTCATTCTTGTAGCTGTAACGACAACTGTTTCCCCTGCTGTAACTACGCCAGCTACCTCAACAACTGTTACACCAGCTGTTACAACACCCGTTACTCCCGTGACCACTGCACCACCAGCAGTAACTACAACAACCACACCAGCACTAACTGCAACTACAACACCAGCAGTAACTACGGCTACAACACCACGTAATTACCTTTTTTCATTAAAACTATATTGTCTGTCCTACCAGATATATTCTTCCTCTGCGTTTTATATGTTTTCTTAATTATAATAATTATTTAGATTTTATCATTTTCTAATGTGCTTGTCAAGCAGATAATATCAGTAATTCATCATTGGCGTTTTCGTTTCACTATTTACATATATTTTCACTTGAATATATTTATCGTAAATTTCCAAATATAACTTTTCTTTTTTTTTTCTTTTGTTTTCTACTTACATGTTGCCAAATGAGTTTCGTGATTTCGAATAAAAGTAGCGTTATTTATGAAAGACGATGTCTTGAAAATTGTTAAATACATTCCGTAGATTGCAAATTAACGGATCGGCCATGTTTTGTTTTCTTTCTAGCAACATGTCCGCTTGTGGAAAGCATGGAAGATGATACATTATTGCCGGATGATGCTATTACACTCGAGCCCAATCCAACAGGAAATCCCGGAGATGTCAGACCCACTGGTCCTGGATGGATAACAACTACACCAAACGACAGAGTTGCAACACTTACTGTTGGAGAAGATATCAAATCTGGTGGTGTACTTACACTCGTCAACCCAAAGAACGTCAAACAATACGTTGTGGAATTTCTTAAGCCCACTACAGTAAATTTATATACATTTTTTTGATTTTTCAACATTCGTTTTAAGTATTCGTAATACATTTTCCTGTATAGTATTTGTTTTAGAAGTATTTTCAAGCACTTTCGATGAATTACGGTTAATTTATAGAAAAAAAGCAAAACAAATTAGAATCAACGTGATACACCCGTTATTTCTGATTTTAAATAATTCTTCGCAATAAGTTTAAAATTGTAAGAAAAAAAATTTATTTTGCTTACTATTACAATAAGAGACGTTCAACAAAAACTTAGCGGCTTGGCAGTGTGTCGGCTGTTTCCGGTTTTGTCACTTGTGTTCGATTAAAAAACAGGAATTACTTTTGTAGTTGCAACATATTATATGTAAAACTAATTTGTATATGCGGGGAAAAACTACTTTTAAGAATGAGGAACAAATGATTATAGTCAGTCGAATTTTCGACAGCTAGGACAAACGAAGAGAGAATTATAATTATGAACCTGTCATTGTTGCATTGTTGTACATATATCAAATTGGTTTCGTTTTACATATAATAAAAATGTTAACTCGTAAAATATGTCTTGATGATATTTTCTTAATTATTAAATATCTATAGTGCTAATGAGGGGCTGCTTTGGTTAAAATATATAAAATGTATCCCATGTTTTTTTATTTTCTTAAAACATTTTTCAGTCGTGTCAAATAATCTATTTTTGTATCATTTAATGTAGGAATAATTTTACTCAGAAAGACAAATTGCTTTATTTATATTTAGCTTACGATCTAAATTTTACATTTTTAAGACACATTTAAAATATTGTTTTGTTTTTGACAGACAACGACTACAGTGTCCGCTGGAGGAATACCTGGAGCAGTAACTACACCAGTTGGAGGTGCTCCAGGCGCAGCAACAACACCGGCTGGAGGTGTTCCAGGCGCAGCAACAACACCAGTTGGAGGTGCTCCAGGCGCAACAACACCGGCTGGAGGTGCTCCAGGCGTAGCGACAACACTGGCTCTAGTTGCTCCAGGCGCAGCCACAACACCAGCAGTAGTTGCTCCAGGCGCAGGAACCACACCAACAACAACAATAGCTGCAGGTGTCCCAGGTTTAGTAACTACCCCTGCAGAAATTCTACCGCTCACACCAACTAAAGTTACATCCTCACCAGACGAGCCTGTTACCATTCCACCTGGTACAGACGCGACAGTGCTTAGAGTTACAATTATACCTGAAGAACCGACAGCACCTGTTGAAGTGAAAATCTCTACTAAAATATGCATCAAATCAACAAGTAAGTGCTGTATTTAAAAAGTACTTTGTTGAGTTTACAAAGTAAGACGGAAAAGCTTTTTGCTGACAAATAAAACTTCTGGTTTGCCAATGTTTATTTGTGTTATTGGGATATTGATAACATTGTTTGTACGAAATATTTTTAAAATAATTTGTCCGATCCAGGAGATTTCCAGTATAAAATACGTTTAAAATATCACCTACAAAATAAACGTCAGCGGATCGTCGTATATGCGCTAAAATATACACAAATAACAATAATCAATCGTTGTATAATAAATGCTCAGTATGAATCAGTTTACTGCTTGAATAAAAACGTAAGTTATAATTTTTATACAAGTAGAAAACTTAATGTAAACATTTACTATGTTGCTGTTCACTTCATGTGCGAAAATTCTGTTGTTGTCATTCTTGTAGCTGTAACGACAACTGTTTCCCCTGCTGTAACTACGCCAGCTACCTCAACAACTGTTACACCAGCTGTTACAACACCCGTTACTCCCGTGACCACTGCACCACCAGCAGTAACTACAACAACCACACCAGCACTAACTGCAACTACAACACCAGCAGTAACTACGGCTACAACACCACGTAATTACCTTTTTTCATTAAAACTATATTGTCTGTCCTACCAGATATATTCTTCCTCTGCGTTTTATATGTTTTCTTAATTATCATAATTATTTAGATTTTATCATTTTCTAATGTGCTTTTCCAGCAGATAATATCAGTAATTCATCATTGGCGTTTTCGTTTCACTATTTACATATATTTTCACTTGAATATATTTATCGTAGATTTCAAAATATAACTTTTTTTCTCCTCGCATGTTGCCATATGAGTTCCGTGATTTCGAATAAAAGCAGCGTCTGGTTCTTCCAAATCAGGCTGACTATTGGCTTCCTGAGACGAAATACTCCTACATTAAATTTCTGTTTTTTTGTTTCCTATCCTCTTTTTTAAACTTAAATATGTTCTACAAAAACAAAAACACTTCCTTACTGGCTTCCTAAATTAAAGCAGTCCAGACAATAATACTACAACATTTTTCTCTGCAACACTCAATTATTTTCTGCAAGGCCGAAAATGAAAACAACAATCCACCAAGAAGCACCAAACCAAGCTTCATGGTTTAGAAAGGAAATAATAAAAACAAATAAACTAAAATCCAAGAATGTTTATTTGAAGAAATAAAACAGATTTCACTAGACCTCGTCGGCGGGGTATCAGAATATGCCGACTGAGCCCCTGTAGAGAATAGAAGTTCTTCAATGGGGCTACTTGTTGACCGTAGGTAGCAACCCGTAATGTCTTGGGACGGGATCCTGGTGGTAGATGACTAGGGAAAAAAGTTGTGGCCCTGCAACACATCACTTCTGTCTTTATCTTGACTAGACGGGAAGTCGGAGAGGCCCGATCCGATCAATCGGATAGTCATGCCAAGCCCTAACAAATGTTAATTACAATATCACGAAAAAAAAATTGAAGTTTAAAGATAATACAAACTCTTACTCTTACTACAAACACAAGCAACCCAAATAAGTGTTAGAAGGCGGTGGCAAGGGTCAATCAATTGCTGAGATAAAACCACACAACTGTTCCCTACCCGATGTTTCTCTTAAACTGGTAAAATAAAACTAAAGGAGGAATCAGGAAGCGATGGCATAAACTCAACCGATTGAGTATATCTTTTTGTATCCTTGGGATGAAAGGGCGAATCACATTTGGGCTCCAAGGAAAGTGGCGAGCAAGAAAGATGAAAAACTAATCAACTATATATGGATCTAATAACTAAAAAAAGAAAAAAACAGAAAAACCAAAAGAACCTACTCTGACGTTTCAGACGTCACCAGCTCAGACAGTGAGCAAGAAGTTAATCTTGAACATATTGATAAAGAAAACTTCCCAAGATTCATAGTTATTGAAACCTTGGAAGGAAAAGGCCAGCGATCTGTCTCCATTCCTAATTGAAAAAGTATTAACTCAAAATAGCAATCCTAAAACATTTTTTAAAAAATGAAAGACGGTAACTTACTTGTTATAGTAGACGATTACAAAGATGCAAAGGACCTCCTAAAAATGAATGAAAAAATTCCATATTCATAAATGCAAGACTTTTGCTCACGAAATGTTAAATACATCTAAAGGCGTCATAAGAAGCCATGAACTAACCTTAGCTACATCAGAAGAAATCAAAAATGCACTAAGAAAACAGGGAGTGATTGATCATGTCCGAATCAATATAAAAAGGAACGGTCAATCCATACCTACAACGACGTATATACTAATATCTAATACTCCAAAAATTCCAAAAGAAGTCAAAATTGGATATACAATTGAAAAAGTGGAACTATATATACCAGCCCCTCTGAGATGTTTTAAGTGCCAAAGATACGGGCACCATAGAGAACTTTGCAGAGGGCACAAAACGCGTGGAAATGTGGTCTAAATGAACCTAACCACATGGAAAACGAATGCCCCAATGAAACTAAATGCCCAAATTGCGTGGAAAACCATCCAGCATACTCCAAAACATGCAAAACCTTCCAAAAGGAAAAAGAAATTGTGGAAGTAAAATACAAAGAGAATATATCCTTCCCTGAAGCAAGGAAAATGGTAGACTCCTACCAAAAGTAAACACCTATGCAAACATCACAAAAAACTCCAAACTAACACAATAAACTACCAAGAGTTACTCAATAAATTTGTTTCTGAACTCCAAAAATTAATTAATACTTTAAAAACAAACCAAAATGAAACTAATAAGAAACAAATACTAGTATCCTTGAAAACTCAATTAAGTGACCAAAATCAAAAACAAGCTCCAAAGAGCAAAATAGAATCCGATCAACAAAAACTACAAATAAATCAACGTGAAATATCCAAGTCACGAACTAGGACAAAAGCAGACATTAAACACACAATATCAAGAAAGATGAAACAGAACAGGGAAACACAAAACCCTATTCCAAAGACCAAAATAAACAAAAAACAGAAACAGTATTAATTGAAAACGAAAATAAATTTGAATTAATCGAAATCCAGAGCCGGAAAGGGCACGTAATATAGAGCAAATCAAAAAGCCCTAAACCAAAACATAACAAACCCTCTACATCCAAAGAGATGAAAATAGATGAGAACTAAAAAAAAAGATAACTAAACCGAAAACACCCAAATAACAAACTAAAATACAAAACATGACACACAGAATCATACCGGATAGAAATAAGACAAATAATATAATCCAGTCGAATTGTCATGGTTTAAAGGCAAACTTAAATAAGCTCACTACTCTACTCGATAAATTACTCCCAGTAGCAGTCTGTCTCCAAGAAACCTTTATGAAATCGGATGACAATATAAAAATTAAAACCTACAATCAGTATAACTGTATACACAATACTGGGCTCAGGGCCTCTGGAGGTACATAAATCCTTATTAGAAATGACATACCCCAAATTTAAACACAACTTAATACTAAACTGCAGGCTACTTCAATAAAAGCAACACTCCACACAACCATCAACATTTGCTCACTATACATACCCCCCAATGAAAGCATCACAGAAAGAGATCTGAGCAAACTAATACAGCAATTTCCAACGCTATACATCATTATGGGAGATTTAAACAGCCATAATGAGATATGGGGAAGTGAAAAAACAAACAAAGGGGGGGGGACTATAGAAAATATAATAAATAACAAAAACCTATATCTGTTTAATGATAAAACACACTTATTTACACCCAGGAACTGGTACATTCACATCAATTGATTTAACATTATGTGATCCAACACTTGTCTTGGGTTACAAATGGAATGTACTAGAAGAGTCATATGGAACTGACCACTTTCCCATTACACTTGAAAACAATGATCCAATGCCAGAAAACAAAATACCCAATCGAACTTACAGAAGGCTGATTGGGAAAAATTCCAAAATTTATGTCGGACTAAACTAACATCGGATAATAACCCAAACCACATATTTTACCAATACACCGTATAATATTGCTGAGGAATGCATTCCAAAAAGCTCTACCTCCCCAAAATATAATGATGAAAAATGCAAAGTAGCCATCAGAACTCGTCGAGCTATACTAATGAAATTCAAAAAAGAACCAACTAAAGAAAATCTCGATAAATATAAAAACAGTAAAGCTAAAGCTCGCAAAACCATTAAAGAATCGAAGCGAACATCATGGAAAAACTATGTATCAAAAATAAATACAAATACAAAAAGTAAAAAGGTCTAGGACATGATCCATAAAATCTCAGGGAAAAGTAACAGCAACCCTACTAAACACCTGACCTATAATAACCAAAAAATTACTAGCAAGAAAGAAATGGTAGATTGTCTTGCTTAAACTTTTGCAAAAAAAAACTCCTCCTCCAAAAACTCTAACAAAAAATTTCAAATTATTAAGGAAAAAGCAAAAAAGGAAAAACTCAGTTTCAAACAAATAATACAGAAAAATACAACCAGCCATTCTCTAAAAATTAATTGAAAGTATCCCTATGCAAAGCTTATGACTCAGCTGTTGGCCCTGATCAAATCCACTATCAATTCATAAAACGACTTCCTGATACGTCTACAGATTACCTACTACAAATATTTAACGATATTTGGGAAAGTGGCAACGTCCCTGAAATTTGAGGCAAGCCATAGTAATCCCTATTCCTAAATCATCAAAGGACTCTACAAATCCCATGAATTACCGACCTACAGCACTCACTAGCTGTATTTCCAAAATAATGGAAAGAATGATTAACAGCAGATTAATATGGTACCTTGAGACAAATAATCTGATTACAGAGTATCAGTCAGGATTTAGGAATGAGAGAAGCCCCATGGACCACTTGATTCGGCTAGAAACCTTCATCAGAGAAGCCTTTATCAAAAAATAACATCTTACAGCAGTCTTTTTCGATATTGAAAAAGCATACGACTCGGCATGGAGGCATGGCATTATAAAAGATCTACAAGAACTAGAATTCAAAGGCAGAATGCCCATTTTTATCACAAATTTTATAAATGATAGACATTTTAATGTATGATTAGGTGATAACCTATCCATCAGTAAAAAACAAGAAACGTAGGTACCACAAGGAAGCATTCTGTCTGTCACACTTTTTAGCATTAAAATAAATAACATCGTCAAAAATATATATGTAGGAACAGAATTTGCCCTCTATGTGGATGATTTCCTGCTCTGCTATAGATCAAAATATATTCCAAGAATAGAACGCCATTTACAACTGTGTCTAAACAAAATAAATGAATGGACAACAAAAAATGAGTTTAAATTTTCAAAAGAAAAAGCAAAAGCCATCCATTTCTGCCAAATCCGGAAAATGCACCATGGCCCAATATTGAAACTGGACAATGAAATTATACCTATAGTTGATCAGTATAAATACTTGGGCATCATCTTTGATAAAAAGTTAACATTCATTCCTCATATTAAATACCTCAAACAAAAATGCAACAAAGCCATCCAACTCTTAAAAGTAGTAGCTCATACAGACTGGGGTGCAGACAACGACTCAGTAATTAAATTATACAGATTCCTTGTCAGATCCAAGTTGGATTATGGATGCTATATCTATGGATCCGCAAGAAAGTCCTGCATAAAGAATTAGATACAATACATCACCAAGGACTAAGATTGGCTCTAGGAACTTTCCCCACCTTCCCAGTGGAAAGCTTATATGTAGAAACAAATGAACCCTCGTTGTCACTTAGAAGAGAAAAACTAGGACTACAAAATTATACAAAATTGGCTTCATGTCCAACTAATCCTGCCTATAAATGTGTCTTCCACCCCAATACAAAAATCCCTTTGATAGAAAAGAAAATACTATAAAACCATAAATAAAGCCCAGATAGACATTGCAGCAATACACGAATTTGTAAAACTTAAATATCCCCCCTGGCTGACAAAACCACCAAAAATAATATCAGACATAATTAAGTATCCTAAAACAAAAACCAATCCAATCGTATATCAAGAAAAATTCCAATTAATAAAAGACAAGTATTCCAACACTCAACAATTTATACAGGTGGTTCAAAAGATGGAGACAACGTTGGATGTGCAGCCATACACAATAAAACAATCCTAATCAAAAGATTACCAGATAAAGCATCCATCTACAGTGCCGAAATATCAGCCATTGGTATGGCACTCGATCTTATAGAATCTTCTAAAGATAAACAATTCATCATCTGTTCAGATGCCAAATTAGTACTCGAAACACTGGAAACAGGAAACCAACGAACCCAATAATCACCAAACCCCTAAATAGATTTGATGATATTCATAATGATAAAAACATTCTCTTTTGTTGGATACCCAGTCATATCAACATAAAGGGTAACGATAGAGCTGACAAAGCAGCAAAAGCAGCACTAAATTTGACCCCAACCAAAGATAAGATGCCTCATACCAATCTAAAACAAACCATTAACAAATATATTAGAAACACATGGCAAGAGTCGTGAACTTCTGTACTAAAAAACAAAATATACCAAATCAAGGAAACCACAGGAAAGCAGAAACCAAACAAAAGAATGACCAGAAAGGAAGAAGTTATAACAAGTCTCTGAATAGGTCATACCTCTATGACACACTTCTACCTACTTAAAAAAAGAAGCAGCCCCACTCTGTATACCCTGACAGGAACCATACACAGTAAATCACATATTAACAAGATGCGAAGACTTGAAAACAAACTGACTGAATCTATATAATGAAAAAAATGTAAAGGACATATTCACTCATGTAGACCCAACTATCCTTCTCAAATATCTGAAGATAACAGGGTTACTCAACAAAATTTAAAAAAATACCTTATCTAACTGTATAAACATAGACACTGAACACCAGATACATGCATAAAACTTATAATTATTAATGTATATAAAAAAGACTCTGGCATTAAATGACCACATAGGTTGATATGCCATAAAACCAATCAATCAATCAATCAATAAAAGCAGAGTTATTTATTTAAGATTAAGTCTAGAAAAGTTTTAAATACGTTCCGTAGATTGCAAATTTACAGATCCGCCATGTTTTGTTTTCTTTATAGCTTCATGTCCACTTGTGGAAAACATGGAAGATGATACATTATTGCCGGATGATTCTATTACACTCGAGCCCAATCCAACAGGAAATCCCGGAGATGTCAGACCCACTGGTCCTGGATGGATAACAACTACACCAGACGACAGAGTTGCAACACTTACTGTTGGAGAAGATATCAAATCTGGTGGTGTACTTACACTCGTCAAACCAAAGAACGTCAAACAATACGTTGTGGAATTTCTCAAACCCACTCAGGTAAATTGTTACATCGGATTATATGCTACACGTCAGACTCCTATGTATCTTTTTAGCATAATCATACTATGCAAGGGGTTTTTACTGCGTAAGTTAGCTTTTTAATTCATGTGACACTTTTAAATACCGTTTGTACAAGAAATAAAGCATTCAATTTTTTGGTTAAAACCTCAATACAAAACCGTTTCTACGTTTATTTTGTTTATTTTGATTTTTCAATATTCGTTTTAAAACATTTTCGATACGTTCTTGGACTTAAAAAAATTTTTCTAAGCCATTTCAATAAATTATCGTTTATCGTTATAAATAAAATTACCAAAGTAAATAAGAAACAGTGTGATACATACGCACAGTGGTTGTTCCTGAAGTAAAGCAAAATATATTCTTCACAGTAAGTTCAAAAATTAAATAAAATATTGTTTACTATAACAAGTGAAATGAAAACGAAGCTCACCAGCTTCGAAATGCGTCGTATGTTTTGCATGTTTTGCCGTGGAAAAAGATTGTATTCGTAATTTGGGATTTATATAAGTAAGACCAATTTGTATATGCGGAATAATCTGGAGGTAAACGTATTTCGGACAACTAAAAGAAAGAGAAAGTCGGAGTTGAAAATTTGTCGATGTTTGTTGTATTATTGTTGAATCAGGATTCTAGTTATTTTATTTAAAACGAATAGAGCCATTAAATACATAAGCAATCTCTACTTATATATAAAAGGCATTTTATCTCTGTGTGTGCTTGTGTGTGTTTGTGGCTGTGTTTGTGTATGAGAGTTCGTTCCTTATAGGCTCCGAAATGGCTTGTCATACTTTTTTGTTGTTTTCACACAAATCTACTTCATGTTCTGAGATACGTCTGGTATCGGAATGCCTCCCATAGGTATCGAAAATCGATAATACAAAAAATACGATTAAAAGTAACATTCTCATGCAGCCTAGCATCACAAGTGCATTTATGAAGTTTTATAACCGCATAAGCAGAGGGACCCAGCGTATAAATCAATAGTAGGTTATTTGATAAAACAGGCGCGCGTTCGAAACGATTGTTTCTGTTTAGAGCACAACTGAAGCATGATATATGACTTCTGCATTTTAAACTTTAATTCAAATATAAAAACAATTTTATGAAATCAGCAATAAGTGTTCTACAATGTATTGTGGACTAAGTCATTGCAGGGAGGCAATGGAGTGATGTGAAGCTTCCTCCCGGTACATGCTGCGGATCCCCGATTAGAGCAGGCGATCGATCGATTAAATTTTAAAAAATGGGCGGTTTCGATGAAAATAAGCATATTGCGATGTAGAACATTCATTGATCCTTATCCAATCACGAGCGAAGTTGTGTCTCCCTGCTAGTTAATGAATAGATCATAAACATTTCAGTAATACTTCTGGATAATTCTCTGTTTCTTACTGACTTTTTAACGAATCGGAGTCATTTTTTTATATTTGTACATTCCTAATATAAATGATAAATGCAAATGTCTTTGAAATCTATCCTAACTATATTACCATTAAAGCGACTTATGCTCATTTAATTGTATGATATAAAATGTTTCAAATAATGTATATATAGTAATCTACTAACGCCCACAAACAGCCATAGGTATTCCTAATTTTGATATTTATGTTACAGTTTGTAATAAATGAAAAATCTTTAATATACATTCCTAATGTATCATGTAAGGAATGATCAATATAAGTAGATATTTTTAAATAAAAATTGCAATTAAACAAATATTTTGCTTTTTTTTTTTTAATTTTTAGAATATATATGTTCTGTTAAACAGTTGGATTAAAAATATGCTTTATTTATTGTCAAAGTTTAATGTGCACATGTATGTAGTTGCCGGTTTACGTGTTGAAATAGTTAACCTATTGATTATTTATCAATTACATTTTTATTATTAAGCATTCACTGTACTAAAGATTCATTGTACTGTTGTTGTTTCACGACGTTTCGGCCAACTATTTGGCCAAAACCATGGTAAGGCGACAACAACTATGGAAGGCAGTAATTGCTGAGAATGTAGTTAGGAGATTCGGAGCTCCTATCCCGTTGCGGTTACCACCAGACACAGGTCAGAGGAATGGTTGGCCGAAACGCCGTGAAGCAACAACAACTAAAAAAAGATAAGGATAATAGTCCGCAATAAACAAATTAATCTGAGGTTTATCCTATGTTTTTTTTTTCTTGTAGCCTATTTCATAATAGTGTTTTCACATTAGTATCTTTGTATTATTTATGTCCTAATTTTACTCGAAAATCGTTTGCCTTCTTTTAGATATGCTGTCAGATGGTTAACTATTATTTGATTTTGTCTGCATTTAAGACTGTATTATTTTGTTTTTGACAGACAACGACAACAGTGTCCGCTGGAGGTATACTTGGAGCACGAACAACAACGCCAGTTGGAGGTGCTCCAGGCGCAGCAACAACGCCAGTTGGAGGTGCTCCAGGCGGAGCAACAACGCCAGTTGGAGGTGCTCCAAGCGGAGCAACAACACCAGCTGGAGGTGCTCCAGGCGCAGCAACAACGCCTGTTGGAGGTGCTCCAGGCGCAGCAACTACACCTACATCAACTAAAGTTAAATTTTCACCAGACGAGCCCGTTATCATTCCACCTGGTACAGATGCGACAGTCGTGAGAGTTACAATTATACCCGATGATCCAACAAAACCCGTTGAAGTGAAAATCTCCACTAAAATCTGTATCAAATCAACAAGTTAGTGTTAATGAGTATTTTAGTTATTAAAAAAAACGCAGAAATTTGCATTACAGTTTAGAGTTCATGTCCTTTACAAAAAGTGATATTGTTCAGCGTGTGCTTTAACATATCATGACCCAGCAGTTATATTAAAGATTTAAACACGTTTTCTTACGAAACATTTTTAGGCAAAGTGACTTAATGTATT
The DNA here is from genome assembly GCF_053919585.1 of Euprymna scolopes. Classification (NCBI taxonomy): domain Eukaryota; kingdom Metazoa; phylum Mollusca; class Cephalopoda; order Sepiida; family Sepiolidae; genus Euprymna; species Euprymna scolopes. Next base: position 104,107,462 of record NC_136489.1, on the reverse strand, counting down.
TAATCTACATATCTATAAAAGTGAGAATGTGTGTATGTGATGACGATTCTCAACCTATATACTCAACGAATTTTTCAGGCTTGAAATTTAGTATATAGATTTATCAGACATATGGAAAACTAATCGGGTTTCATCCGGAAAAAAGGGCTGCTAAAGGGTCGAATTTTAAAAATTGGTACGTGAGTGTCATCGGATTTTTATCTGTTTATCAACTGTTTCGCGAATGCGCATACGTGAATCGTCACATGACAGATTACTTATGTTAAGAATAAGTAAGTTTCAAAACAGTTTTAAAAATCATGTTAAGCTTGCCTAATGGTTATTGTACTGGACTCACTGTGCTTAGGTTTTAGTTTCGATCTCAGATCGAGTGTTTTTTTTTTTACTTACAAGAGGTGAACTGTTTAGAAAAAAAACATAACACTCGCATGTACATGTCTCAGTTTTTCTTTTTCGTTTTTTTTAACTTCATTTTTTACAAATGAATTTTACTACTGTATTTCTGTTTATGATAAATAAGAATTTTGCATTAATTAAAATATAATATTTGTGCGTATTTTACGACCGAGCACAGCCAGGCGGCCTACTAGTCTTTTTAAACATTTTCTGAACATCGTTGTTCATCTATCATGAGTAATTTTCAGGAATAACTAATGTTCATACACTGCTTTCTGCAAAATATTTTTATGTGGACCAGAAGAGGAAATCAAATTATTTTCATTGGTTTTATATATATATATATATATATATATATATATATATATATATATATATATATATATATGCATATATATATGTATAATATGTACAAATAATTAATCATTTCTTCCTCTTCTTTTAGCTGCAGCAACAACAGTTTCTCCAAGTATGACTACTCCTGCGGTTACAACGAGCATTACTCCAGTGACTACTGCACTGCCAGCAGTAACTACAACTACCACACCAGCAGTAACTACAACTACCACACCAGCAGTAACTACAGCTACCACACCAGCAGTAACTACAACTACCACACCAGCAGTAACTACAACTACCACACCAGCAGTAACTACAGCTACCACACCAGCAGTAACTACAACTACCACACCAGCAGTAACTACAGCTACCACACCAGCAGTAACTACAACTACCACACCAGCAGTAACTACAACTACCACACCAGCAGTAACTACAACTACCACACCATCAGTAATTACTACTGCCACACCAGCAGTAACTACAACTACCACACCAGCAGTAACTACAGCTACCACACCAGCAGTAACTACAACTACCACACCAGCAGTAACTACAACTACCACACCAGCAGTAACTACAGCAATCACACCATCAGTAATTACTACTACCACACCAGCAGTAACTACAGCAACCACACCAGCAGTAATTACTACTGCCACACTAGCAGTAACTACAACTACTACACCAGCAGTAACTACAGCGACCACACCACGTAATTACTTTTTACCCTCACGATAAATGTTATTTTCACTGTTTCATTTACTAATATAATGTTCCATAAAGTAGTTCGATTTACTAATCCAAGCCACTTTCGGCGCAAATCAGTCATTCAAGACTTAGATTTGGTGAGTGATAAATTTTCTGCACACGTGCTTTCCTTGAACGATAGGTATTTTTCTGAAACATGGTCAATCTTGATAGAAACGCCATCAAAATGATTTGCATTCGAATGAATAGATAAAAATCAGCAGAAAATCTTTATATTTATATGGTTTCGATTTCTAGCAAATATGCATAAATTATAAAGTTTCTTCTGTTTTCTTCGTGTAGCGATAGCAACAACTGTTTCACCAGCTGAGACGACGCCAGCTGTAACAACGTTTACGCCTGCTGCTACAACGATCGTTACTCCTGCGACTATTACACTGCCAGTTGTAACTACGGCTACCACACCACATAATTACTCTTTTTCATCTGATTTCTATTATTTGTTATAACAAATATTTCGTATTATATTGTTGCATATTAATGCACAATGATAATGCGAATTTGGTGTCGGTAATTACTCTAATGCGGTTATAAGGTATTCAGTATTTGGATTTCATTGGCTCTTATTTCTATCTTTGACATTTCACTACATACATATAATATATAAGGTTATATTTTGACATATTGTTCTACTGAGAATTGGTATTGCTTGCAGAGTTACACAACCTCGTATTATTTTCGTGTTTTTTTTTTTTCGAATAAATACAAACGCTTTTATTTTGGACGAAGCACAAAAATCTTAAGTTCAATCGAAAATAAATGTTATATCTTACAGATCGACATATTCGCCATGTTATTTTGTTTAATTGTTTTACTGTCAGATTGTAATTACAATTATTTAGCTTTTGCAATTATTTTAATGTGCCTTTCAAAATCAATATCTAGATTATTTTAGCTCTTACTTGTAGTTTTTCCCTTTTATTATACATACACAATAGAAGAGAGTATATCTGGCATATTTTCCAACGACTATTGTTGTCATTTTAAGAGTTACAGTATCGTATATTTGTATTGTGGCCCGGGTGGGTCACTAAGTAACACAGCGTTTGCGCAAAACACAATACGGAACACCACAGAGACATTTACCTACGTTCCTGGTTAAGACCAAACGTTCAATGCATTCTTTAGGATATGGGCTAGAAAAAGTTATTTGTATTTAAACAAAACAGATTATACAGAGAACATAATGTCAAGGTGGCGTACTACGAAGTATAAACATGTCACCTTGAGAGTCTGTACCTCTCGGTCTATTTATAAAGTTCAGAAAAGTTCATATCTTGTGCATGGGTGAGTCAACAAAAGATCCCTCTCCCAAGCCTTTTTGCACACAAAAAGCTTGTTAATATCGTTTTGAAAATGTGTGCGGCCATTTTTCTTTTAACTTTTTAGGGAAGTAATCCTTTTGTTTTATACTGAGACTGTGGTTTGGCATATTCGTATTTCTCTTTTTAAAGGCGTCATTTTAGATGTGTACTTTACTTTTCTCACGCTCATACCCCTTGGCAATCCTTTATAAGTTTATGCAGATGGAGATTGGATTCGCTTTCGAGTTTTGCGTACACTTTTCGTCTAATCTCAGCATTTTTTGCCAACACTAACCCTTGAGCAAAAAATGAGACGTTTAAAATTATTTGCCAATAATTCTGCTCATCTAAAGTTGTTACAGTGTTTATTACAACGTCAAATAATCTTCGCCGGCGCGCGTAGCTAAATTAAAACATCACCATCTTTTATGAAAAAGAGATATATTAGGACTGAAAAGTTCTGATAGTAAAATGTAGTCTACGAACCACTGTGTTCAGCATTTGCTAGCTTTCGTAAAAGCAGACGAAGTTTTTTCGCATTAGACCACTTTTTGCAATCAGCGTTGCAAAGGTCTTCGTACCTCATAAAGTTTGGTCTTAATCAGGAACGTAGGTAAACGTCTCTGTGGTATTCAATATTGTTTCTTGCGCAAACGCTGTGTTACTGCCTGCGGTTGTTTTTTTGGTCAAGCTTTTGTGAAGTAATTCATGTTTTTTTTGTTTCTTTTTTGTGGACGTTCTCCCATTTTTTTTTCTTGTTGTTGAATCAATCTTCCTTCAGTTTTCTGTTGTCTTTCTTCAGCTTTTTGTTGTTGAAGCATCTGTTGTTTCAGGAGTTCTTGTTGCTGTAACATCCTTAGAATAATCTCTTTAAAGTCGTCCATCTTGTTTACTTTTCCCTAGAGCGAAATTTACTTGAGAAAAAATCGGTGTAATTTAACTAATTACAGTTTATTACTGTACATTTACGGTATTTTTCTTTTTTTTTTTTGAGAGAGAGAGGGAGAGAGAGAATAAAAAACTATTTAATTGCAAAAAATTAGTGCTTACCGTTTTATTCTTTTTAGTTTTAACTTAGAATTTCTAACTGTACTAAATGTTCAAACATTTAGGTATTCTCATAGCCCTGGTTAAAAATATTTGTTTTAGAATGTTAGTCAGTTGCCTGATAGCTTCGGTGTATTATTACTGGTTGACTTTTATCCTTTTCCTTTATTTCTCGAACCGAATATTTTTTTTAATGATCTTTTTAAATTTGCGTTATTCATCTCCAAGTCATTTTGTGAATTCGAGTTCTAGTCTCCAAGTTGCTGTGGCTCGGAAGGATCACTAAGGAAAACACGGACACGGATATGGGTTAGAAAAGGTAATTTGTATTAAAACAAAACAGAATATACAGAGAGCAAGAGTCGTAGCATGTACCGTTAAGATGGTGCACTCCGAAAATACACAGGCCGCGGTATTTGAAACTCTCCCACCACGAGAGTATGGGACACTAGATTGGAAGGTGGGATAAATGAGCTAGCATTTTGGTCCTGAAAAAGTACATCTCATTAGTCCCCGCATTCCCCGGTAAGGACGCCTAAGATCACAAGCGATGAACTTGCCTCTCTCAAAAACCGAGAGGCAAATCATGAGGGGGGGCGTAAAATTTTGCATCATTCTGACAAAAAAAGCCATTGAAATGGTTGTCGAGGTTGGAATTACAATTTACGTGTACTACAAAGTTGACAGGCCACCCCAAAAGTCGGTACCTTCCGGTCTATATATACAGTCTAGAAGTATTAATATCTTGTGCATGGGTGAGACCTCACAGTTACCTTTGTATGTTTTCGAATAAATATGGTATATTTTAATTAAACTAAAGTCTAAGAATGGGAATAAATATTGCAATTTGACATATTTGCTGTGTTCTTTTTCTCCTTCTCCTTCTCCTACTTCTTCTTCTTCTTCTTCTTCTTCTTATTATTATTATTATTATTATTATTATTATTATTATTATTATTATTATTATTTCACAGTTAAATTATAATTGTTTCCTTCTAGCTACGTGTCCACTTGTGGAAAGCATGGAAGATGATACGCTCTTACCGGATGATGCTATTACACTCGAGCCAAATCCATCAGGAAATCCCGGAGATGTCAGACCCACTGGTCCTGGATGGATAACAATTACACCAGACGACAGAGTGGCCACACTTACGGTTGGGGAAGATATAAAAACTGGCGGTGTGGTTAAACTGATCAATCCGCAGAACGTCAAAGAATATGGTGTCGAATTACTCAAACCCACCCAGGTAAATTGTTAAATCATCTGCTTATACTTTGCATGTACCACAAATCGGTTGTCTACTTTATCTTCTGGAAGAAGCATGACTCATAAAATGCATTTAGAGAACGCGTTAAGCTTCTCATATCCACTCAGCTGAATTGCTTGATTTGATTTTAGTTTATTTCATAGCATCCTATGCCTGGTTTTATTTAATGCCAAATGCAGTTATTTCGGTAGAAGTTTTATGCTTCAAGTCCTTGATATTTTCTAATATTTAAGAGTTCTATTTTGTATACTGCGTAGATTAATTACTTTTGTGGCTGTATAATTTATAAATAAATAGTCTCTAATTGCTAAACTCTATTTAACCCTTAAATGGGACTCTTACGTGTACTATCGCTCAGAATCAAATTGGAACTTGGAGTAATGATAATTAATGACTGATTCCATACTTCCCAAAGCTCTACAAATAGAGGCCTTTGATATAATTGTCTGTCGGAAGGGATAAATAAGGTTGGCCAGAAATTAAACATAATCTAGACAGAAATTAAACATAATCTAGTAACGATTTCGACCAATGGACTTTGGAACGGTGGCATGTAATAGAGATAAACACCTTATCTAAGAGTGTCGAACTCAGTTTGATATCGTGCCTAAGAAAAAGTACATTTAACCCATAGTTAGGAGGCTTAAATAGGCCTGGAAGTAGTACGAACTGATGACAAAACTCTGTAATTGGGGTTCAGCATTTAATAGTTTTCTGTCGGTAACAGTTGTTACATGCCCTGATATATGTGCACCATAAGTTGGTTTATTACTCTTTTCTTATCTTGTCATTCAAAAGGCTTCCACTGTATCCAATCATATTTTAATTGTCACATGTCTACATAGAGTTTTAAAAAAAGGACTCTAATCTAATACCAAGTCCCAGGCCATTTACCATGGGTGCAATGTTGCATCCCTGCGCTTGTATTACAAGCATTTTAATGGAATTGCTCCGGCGAATTTACTGCTCTGGTGCCCCCTTTTGACATCAATTCACCCAACTGATCTAACAATCAGCAAAATCCCACCCCTTTATTTTAGAGGTCCCCATACGCCAGAAGGCTTTCTACTAATACCTTCTTTTATCAAACCGGTATCTTTTGGAATTCTCTCACAGCTTCTTCCTTCCCTAACTATATTAGCATGCAGAAGTTTAAATGTAATATGAACTACAATAAAGGGATGAGATTTTGCTGACTGGAAAGTTGGCCGGATGTATTTAAATTGTCGATGAGGTGCATCAAGTTATTTCGGGGCACCTTATAAACAAGCACAAAGATGCAAAGATGGGGCAAGGGTTGGAACTTGATATGTAATGTGGGGCCTTTTAAATTATAGGGTTTTTTAGTAACCTGCCAAGGGGTAGATGCTAGTGGTTAATGCACCAGTTCAAATGCGACAACAATACTCCATATATTGACAAATCGTGGCTTTCTAGAGTTATCGAATACTGGCAGTTTTTTGGGGTTTTTTTGTTTTTTGTAAACTCTGTAGAGGAAACCCACCTACCTTGCAGCAGCCTTGGTAATGTTTTCTATGTTTTTGTTCTAATTTATGTTAGTCGTGAATGTTGGTGCTTTAATCATTATTAGAGTTTATTTTTTCTCGAAAATATTATGAGATGTGTACAGGTACGGATATGCGTCGTTCTATGTATTTAAATATTAACATGCGAAAAGTTTGTTGATTATATTCTTTTTTTGGGGGGGGGGTATGAAACGTTACCTGCGCTAAACAGGTTTAGTTCCATTGTTAAAATCCATAAGATGAATATCTCTGCTACGTATTCGCTGTGGCCGGTTGTTCGAAACGCGTTTGTCCAGTCAATATAAGTGTTAACATCTAATTTTGTCGCTGGTACAATATATATATATATATATATATATATATATATATATATATATATATATATATATATATATACTGAAAGCGACAAAAACCACAACACAGCGACAAACCAGCTTTTGATTATAAATTATTACTAGTGTTTTGACGTTTCTGAAAGATGCGTGAAGTGGTGCGGGTTTAGGCGGTTGTTTGGCAGTGAAGAAATGGTTACACAGCCTTTCATTATTTCTCTAATCGATTGACTGATTTTTGTTGTTGCGATTTTATTTCTAAAACATTCTTTTCGTATTGGAATGTTTGATATTTCCTTTGGCTATTGTTTCAACATTTGACCGATACCTTCTCATATATTTCTGGGTCAAACTATGCATTCCGTTAAGCAATGGTGGGAAATCCCGTATTCCTTACTTGAATCTGTTTGCGTGTGTGCAACCCATCGAATGTTTTTCTTCCTGTGGTTTCCTTCCAATATCTAACATATCCACAATACCTGCTCTTATATCGACCAATATTTCTGTCTCAGTGTATCAACTTATTAACCCAGAAAACCGTGTTAATTTTGAACTTCCTTTAAACAATCTATTAAATATTTAGTGAATATATTACTTAAATTTGGCTCAATTTAATGCGATATAATTTATATTTAAGCAGAAAACGACCACAGTGTCTCCTGTTGGTGTACCTGTGGCAGAAACGACACCAGCTATAGTTGCACCCGGATCACCAACCACGCTATCCGCAGTTTTACCCGCTGCAGGCACTACTCCCATAGGTATTCTTCCATCAACTCCAATTAAATCATCACCTGAACAGCCTGTAAGCATTCCACCAGGTACAGATGCCACAGTACTAAAAATTACTATTACTCCTGAAGATTCGACAAAACCAGTTGAAGTGAAAATCTCCACGAAAATATGTATCAAATCAACAAGTAAGTAATAATCAGTTTTTAATCTTACATTTTAAGTTATCTTGTCGGATTTTCAAAGCCAGGCTTAAATAGAATTTAAGCTGACAAATAAAACTTTTCTAATTGACCAATTATCGTTTTTAATGCAGTCCCGTTTTATTGGGATTATTATAACACATTAACTACAGATGATTTCGAGAAATAAGTACTTTGTCTATGACGACTTATTTATTTTAATAATAACCCAAAAAAATTAGCAAGGAAGATCAATATTTATACGGATAGTATAATAATAATTGTCTCCGTCAGGTTTTAAAATGTTCGACTAAATGCAAATTAAAAGCTAAAATGACTTCACTTCATTTCGGGCAACATTTTTACAACGAGTTTATTGATAAAAGATTTCATTGTGTAGTTCGTTTTAAAATTCAAGCTACACTTAACACAAGTTAGCAAGAAAAAACTGTTTTACCCAATTGTAGTATTATTATTATTATTATTATTATTATTATTATTATTATTATTATTATTATTATTATTATTATTATTCTGTAACATTGCAGTTACAAACAAACAAAGGAAATAAATAAAAATCCGGGTCAGCATTTAATTAATTTTTTTTTTTAACAAAAACATTTATTACCGTTACTCTCCAGTCTCAACACAGTTTAAAAAGTCTCTCGCTGCTACATGTCCATCTAACCTGGAAGCGTTTCCCTTTCTTCCGACCGCACTCTTGTCACAGCCGGCCCATTCTCGCTTTTACTTTACACGTCCGTTTCCTTCGGTGTCGACTTGTTTTCAGTGGGTGCACCTACGTACATTGGTAAAAGAACCTTCTACATGGGTAAATTTTGGATTTGCAGAGACTAAATATATTTTATTTTAAATAAATTGTTTTAATGTTTCGACATTTGGCAGGAGTAGGTAAAACTTTCGAATTGTTTTAAAAATTATAAATATGAATAAGCTTATATTAAATCTGTTTTCTAAATTTGCTTTACTTGCATTAATAATTAAAAAAAAAAAAAAAAAAAACATTTACCGGGAAAAAAACCTGGGATCTATTTTACCAAGACCAACAAAATAAGCATAAAAAGGGTTTGTTTTTCAAGAACCGGCAAAATAAGCTCAAAAGCATGTTTGACTATTTTACCAGAACTTGCAAAATAGTTTCTTCCTTAAGTTATTATCAGCCTGGATGTTTGGAGGTGTGTGTTGAGCAAAAACAAAAGTGGTAGTAGGCAGGCAGGCTCAAGCCCATACCGCGAAGGTGGAAAAGAACATGAAAAAAAACGTGACGTCATTGCCGTTGCGTCCATCGCCAAACCGGAAGTGGCGAAGGTTTAAATTAAGCCTAGTCAATCGAAAAGAGGGGATGACTTTCGAAAATACCGGCGATAAAAGCGAACCCTCCTTGTAGAGAAGTGCCCAGTTGAGGGTGAAGGAATTAATGTTTTTCGCCAATTTTTCGATATTTGTCGCCCGAAGGGTCGATCTTAAAGACGATATCGATCTCGTGAAAATTTGTCGTCTCTGTCGAAAGTTTAAGGCAGACATACAAATATACATACATGCATGCATACATGCATATATACGTACATACATACATACATTTAAACAGGCGGTTGAGATTTATATTATAGATACCCGTTACAGGACATACACTATTCATACTGTACTTATCTTTCGATTACAATTTATATTAATACGTTGAAGCAAATATTGTAGCATAGTTATGCTGTGATTAAAAGAAAGTCAACGAATGCTTGTATAAAACATGCAGAATTATTTAGATTTGCGACGAATGCGTAGAGTGTGTGATTCATAGAGTTTTAGAATGCGCAAACAGAAATGTAGGTAAAATAAAACTTTCTATAACCAGACACACACCTTTACTTAAACTGAAAAACATCTTCCGGCACATGAACTACACAACCGAATGTGGTCGCGCCGTTTCTGGCGTATCAACTATGCAACTTTATGTAGTCAAGCATCCCTCAAGCTGTGAATTGATTATTTGGAAGAAGTGTATTTCGTTCCGTTTTATGGCTGTGTCTATTTTGTTTTTGTCGCAGTTGCCTGAAATAATCCTTTTTGCTTATTTTTCTTCGGTCAGCAGAGGTTATTTTTGCGCGCATGCACAAAGGATATCGCTTTTTATTTATAGCCACTTGGATGTAAAATCCTGTTTGCATCATATCAATGCGATCAGTAATTTCATCCTATCGATGGGCATTCAGCATTACTTAATGTGATGGAAAAAAACGTGACTTCATATTTCAAATTTAAGTAACATTTTTAATCAGAGAAGTAATAAAGATATCCTTCAACACATTTTATGGTACGCGTATCTGAACTTTATTGATATCACAAATATGAACAGAGCTAAAGCGTCCAATCTGTTAGAAACTAACTCAACTGAGATTGTTCAGTATCATTTTGTTACTAATTATTTTATTTAGAAATACTATCGCTGACAATGCACAATCTGGAAAGTAGGAACATTTCCAAAAGTTAATTCATCTCTATTTACATGAATGTCTATTTATTAACAAACAGTAGTTATCAAATACTACTAATAGTTATCTGTGCATGTGTGTTGAAATATCAGAAGCCGCACAAAACATGCATCTGATGTTGGCGCGCGAGACTAACACGCAGTACTTACCCATTCTATGAAAGACAATGGAATAAAAGAGTTAAATAGTAATATACAAAAAAAAGAACTAATATAAAGATCTACTACTTCCCATGGTAAATAACTCTACTTAACTCCGACGTTTTTGTATCAATGAGTTACTTCCTTTGCATCTTAGTTAGAAAAACAGAAAGGGGACAAGAAATATACATACCTGCTATTAATTTAAAATATAATTATAAGTACACCCAAGTAAAACACATAATAATAGCATAATAATTACTGTTAAAATACTATAACAATAATTTAATAATATCAAACATATATACCGACCCACACTTCAACAATAATTAAGAAGTCTATTGTCGCCCTACAATTTCCGGCTTCGGGCACAAACACATGCCCATCGCATAGTTATACATGTTTTAAAGGTTCCCTTCTTTTTGTAGGAGGTATAGCTTGAAAATGTAAATAATATAACACAATACCATCTTGGTTCAACATATTATGTTAATAAATAAATAATTTTAACTGATAATTATTGAAATTACTCAATATTGTCATTTATTCTTTATCTTGTCTCATATCCAAGAGTATTTTTTAATAAGACTGCACTGTCATAGGCTTCAACAAAACTCCTTACATACTACACACAAACTTCAAAGAAACTACAACATACTCCTCATCTTTACTTATATTTATTAAAACATGTAAATTTTCCTTTAACATTTTAACATGATTTACTAATAAAGTTAAATACGAATCTGTTTTCAGCCGTAGCAAAATCAATCCCAACAACAACAACGCAACAAATAGGGACAACTGAAGCAAAGGCAGTGACAGAACCAAGTTTACCATTTGAAATTATGACAACACCACCTGGAAAAACAACAACAACAGTACCAGGCAAAGTTATTACAACGCAACCAATGGGGACAACTGAAGTAAAGCAAGTAACACAACTAACGTTAACATTTCTTTCTATGACAACACCACCAAGTGTAACTACAATGGCACCTATTAAGACAACATCATTACCAGGTTCATCTACTATATCTACAACAAGAATCAGAAGTACAGCTGTAACAACAACAGCGACGCCAAGCTCAACAACACCGACACTCGCTGTAACAACACCAGCACCAGGTGTAACAACACCAGCACCAGGAGAAACAACGCCGGCGCCAGCTGGAACAACACCAACACCAGGTATCACAACACCAGCACCAGCTGTAACAACACCGGCACCAGCTCTAACAACACCACTACCACGTATCACAACACCGGCTCAAATAGTAACAACACCAGTACCCGGTGTCACAACTCCGACACCAGCGGTAACAACACCAGCACCAGGTGAAACAACGCCGGCGCGAGCTGTAACAACACCAGCACCAGGTCTCACAACACCGGCTACAATTGAAACAACACCAGCACCTGGTGTCACAACACCGTCACCAGCTGTAACTACACCAGCACAAGCTGTTACAACACCAGCACGACCTGTAACAACACCAGCTGTCACAACATCAGCACCAGCTGTCACAACACCAGTACCAGGTACCACAACACCGGCTCAAATTGTGACAACACCAGCGCCAGGTGTAACAACACAACCACCAGGAGTAACAACACCGGCACCAACTAAAACAACGCCAACATCTGGTCTGACAACACCAACTCCAGCTGTTACAACACCAGCACAAGCTGTTACAACACCAGCACGAGGTGTCACAACACCAGCACAAGTTGTAACTACACCGGCACCATCCTTTACAACAACAGCACAAGGTATCTCAACACCAGCTCCAAGTGTAACAACAGCAGCACCAGGTGTCACAACACCGGCACCAGCTGTAACAACACCAGCACCAGCTGTAACAACACCTGTTCCAGCTGTAACAACACCGGCGCCAACTGAAACAACGCTTACACCTGGTCTTACAACACCTACTCCAGCTGTAACAACACCGGCACCAGCTGTCACAACACCAGCACCTGGTGTTACAACAACGTCACCAGCGGTAACAACACCAGCTGTAACAACGCCGGCTCCAGCTGTAACTACACCAGCACAAGCTGTTACAACACCAGCACAAGGTGTCACAACACCAGCAACAGCTGTTACTACATCGGCACCAGCTCAAACCACACCGGCACCAGGTATCACAACAACGGCTCAAATTGAGACAACACCAGTATCAAGTGTTACAACACCGGTACCAGGTGTAACAACAACGGCACCAGAAGTAACAACGCCAGCACCAGGAGTCACAACACCGGCGCCAACTGCAACAACGCTAACAACTGGTCTTACAACACCTACTCCAGCTGTAACAACACCGACACCAGCTGTAACAACAACAACACCAGGTCTGACTACACCGGCTCCAATTGTAACAACACAGGCACCTGGTGTTACAACACCGTCACAAGCTGTAACAACACCAGCACAAGCTGTTACAACACCAGCACCAGGTGTCACAACACCAGCAACAGCTGTAACTACACCGGCACGAGCTCAAACCACACCAGCACCAGGTATTACAACACCGGCTCAAATTGTGACAACGCCAGCACCAAGTGTTACAACACCGGTACCAGGTTCAACAACAACGATACCAGAAGCAACAACACCAGCACGAGGAGTAACAACACCAGCGCCAACTGAAACAACGCTAAAACCTGGTCTTACAACAACAACTCCAGCTGTAACAACACCAGCACCAGCTGTAACAACACCAGCACCAGGTATCACAACACCGGCTCCAACTGTAACAACACCAGCACCAGGTGTCACAACACCGGCACCAGCTGTAACGACACCAGCACCAGCTGTCACAACGACGGCTCCAGCTGTAACTACACCAGCACCAGCTGTTACAACACCAGCACCAGCTATAACAACACCAGCACCAGGTTTCACAACGCCGGCTCCGATTGTAACAACACCAGCACCAAGGGTTACAACACCGGTACCAGGTGTAACAACAACGGCACCAGAAGTAACAACACCAGCACCAGGAGTAACAACACCGCCGCCAACTGAAACAACGCTAACACCTGGTCTTACAACACCTACTCCAGTTGTAACAACACCGGCACCAGCTATAACAACACCATCACCAGGTCTCACAACACCGGCTCCAATTGTAACAACACAAGCACCGGGTGTTACAACACCGTCACCAGCTGTAACAACACCAGCACCAGCTGTAACAACACCGGCTCCAGCTGTAACTACACCAGCAAAAGCTGTTACAACACCAGCACCAGGTGTCACAACACCAGCAACAGCTGTAACTACACCGTCACCAGCTCAAACCACACCGGCATCAGGTATCACAACACCGGCTCCAATTGAGACAACACCAGTATCAAATGTTACAACACCGGTACCAGGTGTAACAACAACGGCACCAGAAGTAACAACACCAGCACCAGGAGTAACAACACCAGCGCCAACTGCAACAACGCAAACACCTGGTCTTACAACACCAACTCCAGCTGTAACAACACCAGCACCAGCTGTAACAACACCAGCACCAGGTCTCACAACACCGGCTCCAATTATAACAACACCTGCACCTGGTGTCACAACACCGGCACCAGCTGTAACAACTCCAGCACCAGCTGTAACAACACCGGCTCCAGCTGTAACTACACCAACACCAGGTGTCACAACACCAGCACCAGGTATTACAACACCGGCTCAAATTGTGACAACACCAGCACCAAGTGTCACGACACCGGTACCAGGTTCAACAACAACGATACCAAAAGCTACACCAGCAGTCGCTCTAACTACACCGGCACCAGTTCTAACAACACCAGCACCAGGTATCACAACACCGGCTCCAAATGTGACTACACCAGCACCAGGTGTTACAACACCGGTACCAGTTATAACAACAACGACACCAGAAGTAACAACACCACAACCAGGAGTAACAACACCGTCACCAACTGAAACAACGCTAACACCTGGTCTCACAACACCTACTCCAGCTGTAACAACACCAGCACCTGGTGTCACAACACCGGCACCAGCTGTAACAACACCAGCACCAGCTGAGACGACACCGGCTCCAGCTTTAACTACACCAGCACAAGCTGTTACAACACCAGCAGCAGCTGTTACGACCCCGGCACCAGCTCTAACAACCCCAGCACCAGGTATTACAACACCGGCTCAAATTGTGACAACACCAGCACCAGCTGTTACAACACCGGTACCAGGTGCAACAACAACGATACCAGAAGCAACAACATCAGCACGAGGAGTAACAACACAAGCGCCAACTGAAACAACGCTAACACCTGGTTTTACAGCAACAACTCCAGTTGTAACAACACCAGCCCCAGGTGTAACAACACCAGCACCAGGTGTAACAACACCGGCTCCAATTGTAACAACTCCACAACCAGGGGTCACAACACCGGCACCAGCTGTAACGACACCAGCACCAGCTGTAACAACGACGGCTCCAGCTGTAACTACACCAGCACAAGCTCTTACAACACCAGCACCAGGTGTCACAACACCAGCAACAGCTGTAACTACACCGGCACCAGCTCAAACAACACCGGCACCAGGTATCACAACAACGGCTCAGATTGAGACAACACCAGTATCAAGTGTTACAACACCGGTACCAGGTGTAACAACAACGGCACCAGAAGTAACAACACCAGCACCAGGAGTAACAACACCGGCGCCAACTGAAACAACGCTAAAACCTGGTCTTACAACACCAACTCCAGCTGTAACAACACCAGCACCAGGTATAACAACACCGGCGCCAATTGTAACAACACCACAACCAGGTGTCACAACACCGGCACCAGCTGTAACAACACCAACACCTGCTCTAACAACATCGGCCCCAGCTGTAACTACACCAGCACCAGGTTTCACAACACCGGCTCCAATTGTGACAACACCAGCATCAAGTGTTACAACACCGGTACCAGGTGTAACAACAACGGCACCAGAAGTAACAACATCAGCACTAGGAGTAACAACACCGGCGCCAACTGAAACAACGCTAACACCTGGTCTTACAACACCAACTCCAGCTGTAACAACACCAGCTCCAGTTGTAACAACACCAGCACCAGGTATAACAACACCGGCGCCAATGGTAACAACACCAACACCTGCTCTAACAACACCAGCAACAGCTGTTACTACCCCAGCACCAGCTCTAACAACACCAGCACAAGGTACCACGACACCGACTCAAATTGAGACAACACCGGCGCCAGGTGTAACAACAACAGCGCCAGAAGTAACAACACCGACGCCAACTGAAACAACACCGACTCCAGCTGTAACTACACCAGCACAAGCTGTTACAACACCAGCACCAGCTGTTACTACCCCGGCACCAGCTCGAACAACCCCAGCACCAGGTATCACAACACCGGCTCAAATTGTGACAACACCAGTATCAGGTGTTACAACACCGGTACCAGGTGTAACAACACCTGCAGCAGAAGTAACAACACCAGCACCAGGAATAACAACACCGGTGCCAACTGAAACAACAATAACAACTGGTCTTACAACACCAACTCCAGCTCTAACAACACCGGTGCCAGCTATTACAACACCAACACCAGGTATCACAACACCGGCTCCAATTGTAACAACACCAGCACCAGCTGTAACAACGACGGCTCCAGCTGTAACTACACCAGCACAAGCTGTTACAACACCAGCACCAGGTGTTACAACACCGGCACCAGCTGTAACTACCCCTGCACCAGCTCTAACAACACCAGCACCAGGTATCACAACCCCTGCTCAAATTGTGACAACACCAGCGCCAGGTGTAACAACAACGGCGCCAGAAGTAACCACACCGGCACCAACTCTAACAACACCAGCACCAGGTATCACAACACCGGCTCAAATTGTGACAACACAAGCGCCAGGTATAACAACAACGGCGCCAGAAGTAACAACACCGGCACCAGAAGTAACAACACCGGCTCTAGCTGTAACAACACCAGCACAAGGTGTCACAACACCAGCACCAGCTGTAACTACACCGGCACCAGCTCTAACAACACCAGCACCAGGTATCACAACAACGGCTCAAATTGTGACAACACCAACACCAGGTGTTACAACACCGGTACCAGGTGTAACAACAACGGCACCAGAAGTAACAACACCAGCACCAGGAGTAACAACACCAGCGCAAACTGAAACAACACCTGGTCTTACAACACCAACTTCAGCTTTAACAACACCAGTACCAGGTGTAACAACACCAGCACCAGGTGTCACAACACCGGCACCGGCACCAGCTCTAACAACACCGGCACCAGCTCTAACAACACCTGCACCAGGTATCACAACACCGGCACCAGCTCTAACAACACCGGCTTCAGCTGTAACCACACCAGCACAAGCTGTTACAACAACAGCACCAGGTATCACAACACCGGTTTCAATTGTTACAACACCAGCACCAGGTGCCACAACGCCAGTAGAAGCTGTAACTACACCGGCACCAGCTCTAACAACACCAGCACTAGGTATCACGACACCGGCTCAAATTTTGACAACACCAGCATCAGGTGTAACAACAACGGCGCCAGAAGTAACAACACCAGTACCAGGAGTAACAACACCGGTGCCAACTGTAACAACGCTAACACCTGGTCTTACAACACCAGCTCCAGCTGTAACAACACCAGTTTTTACAACACCAACAGCAGGTGTAACAACACCTCTTACAGTCACAACAACTGGCCTAAGCATTCCTACGTCCACTCCCATGATACCAACAACAACTAAAGGTATATTTATCGTTTCCCTTTATACAATATAATGAATACGACTACGATAAGCGAATATTTTTACATTGTTTTGACTCTCGAGTATATATCAGATACAGTTAGACACAGTTAATCAATCAAGAACCACATCACTCTCTACAAACATATAAGATATTAACTGATATATACTCGAGAGTCAAAATAATGAAAAGAATTTTCTCTTGTCATAGCTCTAGTAATGAATTACTTCATTGACATTTTTCTCAAATATTCTTGATCTTGAATTCATTTAATTTACGTTTTCTTTTACCATTGTACTTTACTGCTTTATTGCCAGCTCTACTTTTAACGTTTATTCTTCAAGGTTCATTCCGCTTTCATAGGACCTTAGTTGTCTGTTATTAAGTTACTACATCCTTTTTAACTAGTTTCTATTCCATTTCCCTTCGTAACCTTTTACACTTCTATTTCAAATTATATTATTTGAGCTGACCGCCAATTACCTGACATTCTTTTCATACCAACGTTAGTTTTACTAATTCTACACACCTTCTATACATATTCGAGCTGAGGATGGGGGTTAGTATCTTTATTCTCCAAGCCTTTCTTGAGTGGCGCAATTTTATTTGTGTCCCAAGCCAGAGTTTTCTTTTTGAGTAGGGGGTGGTTTTTGCTCGACGTAAAAACCGATCTTTGTGTTTCTAGGAACTCTTTTGCTGTCTCATATTACATTTCTGTACTAGTGTTGGGCTAGGGTTAGTCGAAATTGGAGTCGGGAAGCTAAAATATATACACTTTTGCGGTATCTGAATCGGTATCGGAATCGGAAATTATTTGTCTAGTTTCCGATTCCCAAAATGACTCTTTTAATATTGCATTGTTGTTCAAAATTTAATTTTCTTTTGCTTGTACTAATAATAAAATGATTAATATACGATGTATATATATATATATATATATATATATATATATATATATATATATATATATATAACTACTTCATTTACTCACATAAAATTAATATACGAAAGTATAGATTTATGCGTAAACTTTAAGTATTTACTTCAAAAGTGCTCAATATG
Organism: Euprymna scolopes; assembly: GCF_053919585.1. Classification (NCBI taxonomy): domain Eukaryota; kingdom Metazoa; phylum Mollusca; class Cephalopoda; order Sepiida; family Sepiolidae; genus Euprymna; species Euprymna scolopes. The sequence continues at coordinate 104,089,062 of NC_136489.1, read as the reverse complement.
TAGGTAGAGCTAGTTAGTAATTTATAAAATATATATGGCGATTAAGCTACTCTGAATATTCGGCGTTTCATCCACTATAGGATTCGTCATGCTTATGCGCGAATTCTGTGGTTGTTTCTCGTTTTTATATATGTTGAGGATTTTAGTTAGCCAATCAGCTTTCTAATATCCACCGCGCCCCTTCCTATCAGCCAATGGGCATGTATTTTATCGAACAAAGGATCTGTTTTAGATCTAGGTTAGTAGTTTAAGGCAGACGGTTTTCTTAATTTCTGCTCTTTTTTATATATAAATATACATATGTGTACACACATACATGCACACATACATACATACATATATATATATATATATATATATATATATGTGTGTGTGTGTGTGGTCGTTTATGTATATTCATGTTTATTTAATTTATTTATTTGTTTGTTTGTTTTCTATTGTTTTTGTTAGTTTTAAAGCTATTTTGTATCGCTATCCTAGAGTAAATTTTATTTTGTGAACACAGTTGTTTGCTATTTCTCGTCTACAGTTTAATAGATTTTGGGGTTCTTTAAAGTACAGGATAGCAAATTTTTCATGAAGGCATAATTTACCTGGGTCGTCTAAATGTCTGCACGTGGTAGCTTGTCTTATTATTTTCCATTCGACTACCGGCGAATGTCCGCTTTCTTTGAGATCCCAGTATTTATTCGCTAGTGTTGTTTTTATACGGTGTTTTTTTTTATTTTTGAATGTACTTTTGTGGTCATAGTATCGGGTTTTGAAATCTAAGGAAGTCATGCCTACGTAATATTTCTTGTTATTCGGGTTTTCTTTCGCAAATATTGTTGCTTGATAAACTACGCTTTTTGTTAGACATTTATTTTGAACTGGGCAAAATGTGCGGTGTCTACAGAAGCATTTATCTTTTTCGTTATTAGTATTTTTATTTATGGTATGGTTTTTCTTGTCCGGGGTTGGTTTGTTATTATTATTATTATTATTATTATTATTATTATTATTATTATTATTATTATTATTTCTGCTAGTCTATGATGTCAAACTGTCAAAATAAATAAAATAATATCTCTTCTTTATTTATTTGAAATTGCAGTAATTTAATTATAGTTAAAACAATAAATATCATCTGTCTTCTTATTGTAAAAATAACTAATAACAGCAAAATATTCTTCAAATTAATAAAATACGCGCCAAATTTGCGAATGTATTTATTTAACCTCCTGTTTTAGTCGACGGGGCGACATAATCTAATTTTAGAACAATTATTTTTAAAATGTGTAAAATCGGTATTTTATCATAGCGATATCAAATTAATCACCAAACCCCAATTTCAGTTTTTGTTAAATTTGTGAGAGGTGATGATAACGTACGTACGAATATAAATTGTCTTAACGTATACATACAGACTAGCGTGACACGAGCAAATTAAACAGTTCTATTCTTTATCTGTTGTATAGTGACATTGTTTTTTTGTTTGTGTGTCTTTAATTCACACAAAATATTTAATTTCTATCAAATATTTTCAATGGGAAAATGCCGTAGTAATCGTTAGTAGTGGAAATTTGGTAAATTGGATTATTAAGAAGATGACTCATCAAGAACTTGTTCATGTTGGACTTAAGGACAACCATTTTGTACTCAGTTGGAAAGCAGGAAAAAGGAACAGAGTTCCACGGGCGTGCAGTTCTAAGAAAGAAGCTTTGTTCATGGAATCCACGTTTAGGCTTAGGCACAGATAAAGAGTGGGGGAAATTATTGACAATGGTTTCAGATAGACAAGTGTTTTTCGTGAAAGACATGACAGGGGACCATAAATTGAAGCTCAGATGAGCACTTGCCATGAAAATAATGATAAAGCAGAGACAGTCTCGCAACGTCTCTTCTATGGGAAAGAGGTTGCTGGGAAGAGAAAAGGTCCCTCACCAGGCTACGAAGTCTATTTTGAACTCTGTCAAGGACGGATAAGCTGTTTCTAGAAGTTCCTGTCCAGATGTAACAACAGTACTCCATCTTAAGAAGTACTTGGCTTTTGTACAGGTATAAGATTGCATCAGCAGTGAGATCTTTACTGGAGTGGTAGAACGATTCCAGCATTTTTCCAGCAGCGGATTTGATGTATGTGTTCTATCTCAGATCAGGGGTAAAGGTTAGACCTAGAAGCTTGTCAAAACATAGAGCCTCCCCAAGACGAGAGACATTCATTTCGATTGATGCCAGACGGGGATCAGAGTGTTGATAATGTAAAGATTGAAGCTTGGTTTTAGATACATTAAAATTTCTTTACCCATCGCATCACGTGATCGAGATCAGAGGAGAAAGAATCAGAGAGAACTTGGTCATTTACGGCTTTTGAACTGTTGCTATAGATCGTAGTATCGTCAGTCTAAATGTCTACGAATGATGTTAGGGTGTGATTTGGGAGATCATTGATGTAGATCAGGAAGAGAGTTGGGCCCAGAATGCACCCCTGAGGGACTCCAGCATTAATACTGTGAGCTTAGATAGTACTTATCATAACACGACGAACTATATATAATTTTGAAAAATATTGGTGACTGGTTTGTGTTAAATTAAACCACCAATTTAGCGACTCATTTTCTCAAGTTCGTTTATTAAAATGTATAAAGTGCAGAAATTATTCTCGTTATGTCTGATAAAGGGCATTTCCGCGTAGCATTTTGACAACCGTGATAAAAAATAAAGAAATACACAAGGAAGAAAAGTAAAACAGAGATCAACTTGGGAGAGATATTTTTTATTGGGGTGGCGGACATATAGTCCGAGAAAAGGAGGTTATAGAAAAGAGTTTAGTGACTCGCTAGTTGCTAATATATGTCCATCGGGCTTATAAAGAATTAGTCCCTATAAAGTAACAGTTTTAGAAATTATAAAAACAGAAAGAGTGTGTTCACTTACTAGATAGCAAAATATTCAGAGTTCAAATTAAATCCTTTTTATTTAGAAGAGTTATTTTTGTTCATAATAGTATTCTCCTTTGAAAGGCATTTTTTCAAACCTTTTTTTTTAAGGAAATACTTTTTTACTTTTTTAAAGCATGTTTTAGCACTTCGTGCTTTTTCTTTATTTTAAATTGTTTTGCATAAATTCTCCCGTGTTTGAGAATAGTACATTCATCAAAGTGAGCAAGTTCTTTTTCCTTTGCTAGAGGAGAAAATTAATCGAGTTAACCAAACATTCCTTGCACTTATAGTGCGACCAACAAATGGACAATTCTTCACATATTTCCAATATTCTTCCTTTCAAGTGGATTATAAAGGATAAATTCCAGGTTCCGGCAGAATTTTTTTATTGTTGTTTGTTTGGATTTTTTTTTTCAGGTAGCCTAGAAAAACTTTTTCAGGTGAATTTTCGATTCTTGTTTCATAATGATCCTTTTTTTTTTAGATAATTAAAATATTCACGACTCTCTGCCGTTACTAGAATTTACAACTAATGTTTATGTCTTAGTTAAGACAGAGTTGCTGAGTGTCCACGTTAAGCTTTCTGGTATCTTTTTCCTTGTCTGACACCTCAACAAAATATGTCAGTTAGCTTAGATACATTTAACCCGACTTAACGCTAATACGTCTTGTCAACCGCTGTCTGTGAATTCAAAATTTTCACCGTTGAGCAGGAAAATAAGAGGCTGGTACAATCAGCGATAATGTGTTGTTAAAAAGGAGGAAATAAAATTAATCAGAGTAGGAAAAGAACAAGGAAAATAAGAGAAAAAGAATAAAATTTCCACAAAAGCTCACGGAGTTCATTTTTGTTTAATATTTATGATGGTGTTTCTAAAATAATTAGCCATGTTCAAAATCAGGACTAACTTGATTTTATTTCTAATCTAAATCAAGACTTTTGTTGTAACAGTTGGATTTCAATGATCAAATCTCCTTTCATCCACTTTACTATTATGAGATTTATAGATATACGTTTTATAGTTTTACGTTCAAATCTTTACATCAAATCTGTTGTATTAACTGACTTAATATAAACGTCAACTAATTCATAGTTTCGGCACAAAATTATATTATACAATGAAACATTTTATATTTCAGCATGTTTACTTGTGGATGGCATGGAAGATGATACAACAATCCCAGACAGCGCTATTACATTGAACCCAAATCCCACTGGCAATCCTGGAGATATCAGGCCAGGTGGTCCTGGATGGATAACAATTACTCCAGACAACAGAGAAGCTATTATTACAATCGGAGAAAGTTTGAAAACAGGAGGAACTGTCGCACTTGTGCAAAAAGACAATGTGAAACAATTTATTGTCGAATTGACCAAACCTACAGAAGTAAGTTGCATGTTATTTGATAACATTTACGTTCAATGCTTCAAATCAGGATGTCATGGCCTGATTAATTATTTTAATATTTCATTGAGGAGATTTTTCTCATTTTCGCTTTAAAACGCTGGTAAACGTTACTGATGATGACATACATTATTTTAAAATAAGTGCAGTCGGGAAATTACTTAAGAACAATTTATTTTGATTTACCAACTCATTTGTGGCGGGTTTTCGTTTAAAATATTATATTTAATATTTTGTAGACAATATAATTTTGTAGAAGTTATCCTGAATATTGGGTGTGAATAAATTAGTCTGCCATGTCTTACTTACCGTATACCATAATTCCGGAACAAACATGGTGATACTTATTTATTAACAACTAATATTTACGGCAATTTCACAGGCTTATATTATCTTATATGTTATTGGATATTAAGTATAACTTTTAACGTAAATGAATCACAAATGGGTGGGTAAAGTAAAATAATCTATGTCGCCAATAGTAACGTTTACGGAAAAATGTTTGATATTATTTATTGTTCGTAAAAATATATTTTCTATATAATAAAATAGTGTCGATTTTCACCTGAAACTTCAGTTATTATAGGAAAATATGCTAAACTGTTCTGCTAAGCATTTAACCGCGATCCTTATGGATGTTTCTAAAAATTAGACATTATTTTATTTTTTTATTGCTTTTTCACTCCAAACAAGGCACAGTGCCACTTTGATGTAGGGGGCGACTATCTGAGGCATAATTTACAGGGATACTGTGTAGAGAGTTCAGCAGCAAGATATTAGTTTATATTACACTGGAACTTCTGCATGCCAGTACAGTCAGAAAAGCAGGGATCCGGAAGGGAATTTCAAATCCTAGCAATTACAGGGAAAAAACTATTAGTGTAGAAGGCTTTTTAGCATCTGGGGATCTCTACTGTGTAGGGATGGAGTCTTCCTGCTTGTCGGGTTTGTCGGATGTATTTACGTTAGGGGATATAAGGACTTGTAGTTTGACCTACCATTAAAATACTTGTAAAACAGGCAGGGGAATGCAACATTTCGTTGATGGAGCAGAGGTTGAAATCTAGCTGATAATGAGGGACCTATTAGATTGATGACTCTCTTTTGAACCCTTCTAAGAGTGAGAGACTAAGTAGTAGATGCACTATCCCAAATGTGGCAATAATACATGAACGAATAGTGGCCTTGTAGAGGTACAAGGTACTCTCAGACGTAAATAACTTTCTAGCACGGTAGAGGGAGAGTTCCCTTTCTTTGCAGCAGCCTTGGCAATGCCCTCAATGTATCTGTTCCAACTCATATTCCCTGTAAACGTTAAGCCAAGGAGTTTGAACGAAGTACTTTCAGGTAATGTACCATTAGCCATGACTATTAGTGGTTGAGAAGGTTTCTTGTAATTATTAAAGGAGACAAGCTTAGTCTTGGCAAAATTGAACGTTATCATCCATTTTTGTCCCTATTCTACTACAGACTCTCTCTAGGGTTTCCGTCATTGCCTTGGATATGTGTTCATTTATTTTCCTGTTTTGTCTGTTATAGAGTGTGATGTCGTCAGTAAATATACCCATCTCGGAGACAATTTTATCAAGGAGGGCATTTATGAATAATAGGAATAATAAAAGTCCAAGATCGATCCCTGAGGCACACCCGCATTTATATCATATTGTTTTGATGTATGACCATCGAGGACAACCTACATTCATCTCTACCTTAAGAGATTATGGTTAGGATATCTGCAGTAGAACGAGCTTGCCTAAATTCATACTGTTGGTCAGGGTTAGGGTTAGGGTTAGGGTTAGACATAAGTTTAGCAGCTGTGGGGTGGTGGAATAAAACCTGATTAATTAAAGACTCAAAGATTTTGGCGAAAAGAGAGAGGAGACTAATGGAGCGATAATTTAATGGGTCAGTTCTTTCGCCAGAATCCTTGTAAACTGATACCACAAAAGCAGTTTTTCAGCAGTCAGGAAAGCAAGATTAGTTAAGGCATTTGTTGAAAAGTTTGAAGAGAACTGGAGCGACCTCAGTGGAGAATTTTCTAATAGTACAGTTGAGATGAGATCAGGTCTACATGTTTTTGAGGTGTCTAGGTTTTTTATGTACATGAGAAGGGATGATTTTCAGATCATCTAGTGTGGTTTCTGTTCGCAAAGGAAATAGGAAGTGGTTTGCTGGGTTCAAAGTAAAGTTGGAGGCAAACCGACAGACAAGCAGGTTAGCATTCTCGGTTGCCATGCAAACAACTTCAGAATTGTTGGATAATGGCGGAATTGTTGATTGCCCATTATTTACGATTTTCTAAAAGTCACGAGTTCCTAATTTCTGCGCTTCAATGCGTTTTCTGGTGGTTTCGGTATATTCTCTCTTAGCTGCGGCTATTTCTTTCTTACAATTATTTTTAGCTTCTATAAACCTTTCAATATTTATTATATCTTATTCATGAGATCTTACTCTCACAAATAAATCTTCCAAAAAGAAAGTATCTGAGAGTGAGAGAGAGAGAGAGAGAGAGAGACAAAGAGAAAGAGAGATAAGGGGGATCATTAATCTTAAATGGGAAAAGAGTCCGTTGGGAACGATATCATATGTTGTGAATGGACAATCCTAAGAAGCCAATAGGGGAGGAGAAAACACTCGCACTGAACAGCGAGGAGACAAGGAAATGGAATGAAGGATATTGTCACGGACTATTGTTTGGAAGAGTTGCACAGTTAACTCCCTACAGATTCCCGAGTTCGACATAAAGATCTACAAGTTGCGCCTGAAGATGAGGGGTTACATCAGCCGAAACTCTCTGATCATATCTAAGAGGAGAACAGAAGTCAGAACAGAAGTCAGAACAGTTTAAATAACGCAAAGCACCGTAAAGTTCGCGCCACTGCGCATTCTTTTTTATGTTATTTTTTATTTTATTTTTTTGTTTTTGTTTTTGTTTTTGTTTCTTTGTTTTTTGTGGGGGGGGGTCATCAGGGCCCGCTTGATTTTTATATTTTTTTTTATCTTATAAAACCTGCCAATTAACTTAATTCCAATGAAGAATGTTGTTAATGTTTATAAATTTTTCTTAAACTATTTCTTTTATTGGGTTGGCAAATGAGTTCCTTTCGTGTGTTTTTTTTTTATTTCAATTTAATTGAAAATGTTTAATGCTTAATAAAAAAAAACTAATTAATCATTAACGCATTCCCCAGTTGTTGTTTACCACTTCTTCGCAGCACGATCACCGAATCTTTTATACTTTGTTGGTAAAAATTAAAACGTAAAAATAAAAAAATAAAAGCAAAAATACTGTTCATTTTTCTTAACTTCACATTTTATTTTACTGACTAAAAATAAACAGAAATTAATTTAAAATAACTCAAGAAAAGGGAAATAGATTACAAAATGGATCCAAAATAAAAATTATCGAAAGAAATACATTCCAAAATTTGAAAAAAAAAATTTTGTTGCAACTCAATATTTCTCTTATTTTATACAAAATGCGCCAAATCATAGTTGCATTGAAATAAATAAATAATACAGCGGTTTTTTTTTTCTTTTTTTTTTTTTTAACTCGACAAACAGGCAACGACGGTTGCAGAAGTGCTTAGAAGTACTACGCCAGTGGGATTAATTTCATCAGCGCCTTCTACAGAAAAGTTTAAAGTTATATCAGCTCCTGATCAAACCGTCTCTCTTCCAAGTGATACAGACAACACTGTTATGAAAATAACAATTATCCCTACAAACCCTTCGGCTCCTGTCCAAGTCAAAATTTCCACTAAAATTTGCACAAAGGAAACAAGTAAGTTTTAAGCAATGTGGATTTTTAGCTTTTTAATAATTCTAATTTATTTAATCTATAGCAAATAATTTTTTTCAACAAAAATCATTATTATTATTATTATTATTATTATAATTATTATTTATTTATTTATTTATTTGACAACGCGTTTTCGCACGTATCATTATCGGTTATTGCTCAGTGGCAATAACATGAAGTTTGAATGACAAGTATTCCCATATTTCGAACATTTACCGCTTCTTTTGATAATCGTTGCAACAGCCATTTACTATTGATATCTCGTCGTCTCTGGATTTTAAGTAGCAATAGGCCTTCCTAACTTGCTTGTGCGCTCCGCATCCTTCTAATAGAAGTTTGGTTTGTGCTTCTATCTTCCTTGACTCTTCACTGCCATGTAGTATGGTACTATGCTGATTGATGCTACGTCGCTGTATGTGTGCGTGTTATTATTTTTAGGAGAATGGGCAGTTTATGGGATTTCTCGTATGACTTATTATTATTATTATTATTGTTGTTGTTGTTGTTGTTGTTGTTGTTGTTTATTTTCATATACTTGACAGGGCGTTATTTATTAATATTAAGTGTTAAAACTAATGGATTGATCAAAAGAGTTTAGCAATTTTCCTCCTCTCTTTTACTTTGATACTGAAATAAGCATAAATGTTTTATTTAGTTTGACACGATATTTAAGATACAATTTAATATACAGATTGATATGGGATTTATTGTCAAAGATTAATGCATAATAAATTATAATATATATCATTTAAAATAATTTGTAAACATATCTTCATCGCTGTAGCACCAACAAGCCCCGTTCCAGTCACAACTCCTTCAGAAACAACGCCTTCTCCAGTCACAACTCCTGCAGAGACAACACCTGCTCAAGTCACAACTCCTGCAGAAACAACGCCTGCTCCAGTCACAACTCCTGCAGAAACAACGCCTGCTTCAGTCACAACTCCTGCAGAAACAACGCCTGTTCCAGTCACAACTCCTGCAGAAACAACGCCTGCTACAGTCACAACTCCTGCAGAAACAACACCCGCTCAAGCCACCACGCCAAAAATTACAACTACTATTTCTACGACGCCAGGTATTTATTTAAATACAATCATATGTGACTAAAGTACGCCAAAATACTATTTTATAATTGATGTTTGAAACTTGATATGAGAGAAAGAAATAGAGAACAAGTAGTGCAGTAAATTTAGTTTTTTACTGTGTATAAATGAATGCAGTTATGAATCAACATGCTTTAAAAATTATTATGTCAATATTTTTTAAGATATTCATTGATTATTCTTCACTTGATATCATCGTCTTATTTTATACATGCACATCAGTTTTGTTTTATTATATTTGAGTCATTATGATACACGATCCCGGGAGAATTCTGATTGTCCTGGATTATGAATCCCACTTAGAGTGTAAGGGCGATAACTCGATTCGTATTTTCATTCTTGAGAGTTACAAAGTCCTTTCTCTTAAATCAATGAAACATTGGCAACAATTTGTGCAAGCAATGATGACTTTATTTAATGACTAGCGGGGGTACCCGGCGTTGCCCGAGTGTTTGTTTCCGGGACGGGGGGGAGTTTTAAAAAATGTTATGGTAGGTAAGTAGGAAGGATCAAACCTGGAGTCATAAGTAAAAGTAGGAAAATAAAGTGTGAAAAAAAAAACAAAAAAACATCTGCAACGTTAACAGTTCGGCCACCAAGAAAAGTCCATTCCAGTTGTTTAGGAAAAAAAAACGACTACGGTAGGTCGGCGCGAACGTGAAAATATAATGTGAATTGTCCAGCACGCTAACCACTACGCCACAGAGCACTGCAGCTTAGTTTAGTGATTTTAAATAACTTCACATGAAAGAACTACGAAGCCAAACCGGTGTTCTCTTCTCAACTGTTCCTTTTGAACGATCCCCAAACGGTGTTAAGTGGTGGCAGGGGGGGGGAGGAATTTATTAGAGAGAAAATATTTTACCACTTCCATTGATCTTAACCGATTTTGGCCGTGACTTCTCAGCAGAAAAAGTATAGAAATCTAAGATTATCGAGGAATTTGAGAAATAATAAGCCTATAACACACCTCAGATATTGTTCTGCCGTTTGTGCATATTATATTTGCATGAAATATCTTGATTTTTAATCCTATTAATGTCAAAATCATACGGGGAAAAAATGAGTTCATTTTATTTATATAGAGAAGATAAGATGTAATAAATAAACATAATTTAATTTCATGTTCCGGTACTATCGTGTACTACAACGCGACCACAGATTCATACTGAACCCAAATTGTCAACACAAATAGAAAAATAAAATGTTGATGATCCACATAGATTGAACACTTTTTTTTTTAATTTGCACTCAGAGGGTGGGAAAGAGAATTGTCAAAAAAATTTGTCACTTTTTTTTCTTACAAATTGTGCCATAATTGTCATCAAGTATACGTTGTTGAAACTCAACGGGGACTTGAGAAATGACTTAGTGAACATAGAAGAAATATAAAGATAGCAATACCATGAATACATTATTCTCTCATCTATTACAGTATAATCATTCTTTTAACTTCAAACAAGATCAACTCGTCAATTTTTTTCTAAATAGCTCTCGACGAAGACTTCTTGAATCAGTAACATTGAAAAGTATAAACACAATTAAACAACGTGGAGGTTTCTATAGGTCACGCAAAATGTACACAAGTTTTGTGTTCCTTTTCATTTTATTCAAACTCAACCAACGCTTCTTTAAAAGGAACACAAACCCAACGTAAATTTTGCGTGACCAACGTACCGTTCCGACACTTGAAAAGACTACCGTGAAAACACCAAACGGACTTCTACTTACTGATTTTATGCTCCAACAACAACATGGCAAAAAAACATACTGAAGATGAAGTTTACCTTCGAAATATATTTATGAATTTCAAAATAAAATTTCAAACAAAATAAATATCTGTTTATTTCGTAATAATGCGTTGTTTCGGCTTCAAACATATCTAATACGTATTTCATTTTATTCAAATTCAACCAACGTTTCTATAAAAGGAACAAATCCTACCTGTTTCTTCTATCGGACTCTATCTTCTAGAACATACTCTCTGCTGATATTGTTTATCCTCTATTTATATAATAGTTGTCAAATATTCTTGGCGGCTTTTCTTCAGATATTAAATGTCCCATTGTGCGTCCAGTTTAGTCGCATTCCAAACGACACTAATTTTTTAAAACCTTTTGGTTCATTCGTATTTCTTTTTTGTCCAATTTTCGATTTATTAATTTGGATTTATTAATAAATTGTTATGATTTAAAATACTGTCCAAAAATAATAGTTTTCTTCTTTTTTTATTATTACTAATAATATATTTTCATTCCGTGGATTAGAATTGCAACAAATTTATTCGTGTTTTAAGCTACACTTCTCTTCGTGTAAGGCATATTATTACAATTACATATAGCATGTGCTTTTAAAAATAAAACTGAGTTTATATTGGTGGAAATATAATTAATAGATGTCAAATTGTCTAAAACCAAATAACAATTTAAGGCTGTTTACTCAAAATAGTCTCCAAATCATTTTGTTCCCGCGAAATATCACGTGGGTTGAAAAAAAAACAACCGTTAATTTTGTTTGTTATTTGTCGAATCACAGTGACCTGCGTCTATGTGGATGGAATGGATGATGATTCAATTATTCCTGATGAAGCGATTACGTTGGAGCCAGCCGGTGCCAATCCCGGTGATATTAGACCAGGAAACACATGGGTTACTAATGGAGCAAATCCAAGATCTGTTACAATTGATATCGGCGATACATTGAAGAGCGGGGGTACAGTTAAACTTGTGGATAATGACAATGTGGCGAACTATGTTGTGGAAGCAATCACACCAACTGGATTAGATTTCGTCAAGGTAAATAATTGTTTTATATTTTTCGAATTATAAAAAGTATTTTTCTATATTTTTCTTAGTACTTTAAAAAAAATTTCAATTTCTTATCTTTGTAACTGAATCGTGAATTTTTTTTTCTTGTTTAGAAATCTCCAGTAAATCAGATTGTAGCTATTCCAGAGAAAGAAACACAAACTGGAATCAAAATCACCTTTACCCCGAGGAATCCGAATGAGCCGATGAGTGTAAGCGTCGCGATTAAAGTCTGTGCCAAGAAAACGAGTAAGTAGAATCTTATTGGTATATATTTTATTGCCAGAATTGTAAATGGAAACGATTGTTAATATGTATTCTCGTTTAACATTAATCCAAGTGACCATATTGGACCCCACTCTCCCATCATCAGTTTAAACAAGCATTTTTTTACTCGCATAATTTTGTTTTATAAACATTAACTTCCAATTACATCGTGAAAGTCTAAGATAGATCGTGTGAAGTTTTCAAGCATTCTCAAACAAACTGCTTCTGCAGTACGCCGTATCTTTAGTCCATGTCTATATTTGTTTCGTCACGGTTACATACTTTCTCCCTTCATTTTAATATAATCTGTCTCTGATTTAATTCCGGGTACATTTTTTTATTTCTAGCATTCCAACCGACGACAGCTGCAATCACAACAGCAGTAACAACTCCAGCACAAGTTTCAACTCCTTCTTCAGTCTCGACCCCAGTCCCAGTCACAACCCCAGTTGCGGGCACAACCTCAGTTTCTGTCACAACACCAGTTCCGGTTACAACATCTGTTCCGGTAACATTGACAACTGTTCCGACTACAACCACTGGTATGTCTATGTAATCATTTATAACAAGTAATATATTCGCCTTAAATGTTTTTTTTTCCTCTTTTAATAATTAAATTTATCTATTGTTTCATATTATTAATATTTCTTTATACGTTTTAGTTGGACATTATCGAAGAACGAATTTATAATTTTGTTAAATTCATTGATAATTGTAATAATTAATTAAATTTAATGCTGATTCTAAATTCGCCATTCATTACACAAAATATCAATCGTTGTCGTCTTCAAAGTCAACTTATATAGTCAACGTTGGAGAATGTTGGACAGCCTATTCCATATTATACTTCATGCAGCCTTTTCCATATAAAACTTATTTCGTGGAGTTGGTAGCATAAAGTATATGAAATATTATAAAGGATATATGTAGCAAAATATTGCTATCATCGTACTTTTTGGAGGTAATTACTATTTTATTTCTCTGAAACGAAATTTCTCATATTAACCCTTGGGTTACGATGGTATTTTTACACACATTGCCTACGATGGGTGTGAATTTTTTTCACATCACATAAAATCAAGTTTAGGGTCTTTGAAAAATATTTTTTTATCAAAAAACAATACAAATATTCAAACATGTGTTTCAAGCATAGGTTTAATTCATTGATTAATGCAGTCAGAGCAAAGAAAAATTCCATAGTCCTTGCAGACACCATTGATGCAGCTGTTTGTAATAATAAAAACTAGATGTTAAAAAGTTAGCAGTCAGCATAGCCTAAGGGTCAATGACATATTTTCCGTGTAAGCATACAAAATGTAAACTTTAGACAACGCAGGCTTTATTTTGAAGGAGTTCCGAATAAAGTGGTTTAAATGTTGGGATAAGAACAAAAACTAAAGTTAGGTATAATTACATTGTACATACGTGCATGAGCATTATTATTCAATAATAACAAAGCATTGCTTAATACAATTCTGTAACTGTGTTTAGCTTGATATCAATGGGATGTTTAGATTAATGAATAAGTGAAAGTTTAGGTTTTGAAAACAATTGATTTTAACATAGTAAAAGTACAGTTTTCAGTCTGTTGATGTAAAATCGCAATGGACGACCTAAATATTAGCGACATCATATCAGCAACATTGTTTTCAACTGGGCAGAGTTCAAATTTTCAACATGAATAATTAAAGGCGTTATATGCCAATATGAATCAGTCTTGTGGGATATCTAATTTTCCGTCTTTCGATATGATCAATGTGTGTTACTTAAATATATGCGCCATTTCTGTTTGATTCGTTTTACGATAAGAAGCCACGAAATATCATATAAATTGAAAAAATAAGTGTTAATTCCATTTGTCTTGTGACAGTAACCTGCGTCTATGTGGATGGAATGGATGATGATTCAATCATTCCTGATGAAGCGATTACGTTGGAGCCAGCCGGTGCCAATCCCAGTGATATTAGACCAGGAAACACATGGGTTACTAATGGAGCAAATCCAAGATCTGCTACAATAAATATTGGTGATACATTGAAGAACGGAGGTACAGTAAAACTTGTGGATAATGACAATGTAGCTAACTATGTTGTGGAAACAATCACACCAACTGGATTAGATTTTGTTAAGGTAAATAATTGTTTTATATTCTTCCCATTAAGAGAAGTAAAGTTTGTAAAATATTATTCTTGATACTTTATCAACATTTTCATTTTTTTTTTTTTTTTTTGTAACTGAATCGTTAATTTCTTTTCGGTTTAGAAATCTCCAGCTGACCAAATTGTGACAATTCCAGAGAAAGATACACAAACTGGAATCAAATTCACTCTAACTCCAAAGAATATCAATGCGCCGATGAGTGTGAGCGTTGCGATCAAAGTATGTGCTGAGAAAACAAGTAAGTAGAATCTCATTGATGCATATTTTGCTAAAATTGCAAATACGAATAAGACACCGTAAAGTTTTCAACCATTCTCAAACAAATTGATGCTATGACCACGACAGGAGTAAAGACACCGTTTATTCAATCCTCGTCGGTATTCATTTCATTGCCACATATTTTTTTCTTGTTTTAATATTATCTACCTGATATTTAATAGCTTTTGCCTTTGTATTTCTAGCTGTCCAACCCACGACAACTGTAGTCACAACAGTAACAACACCTGCAGTTCAGCCCTCATCTCCTTCTCCAGTCACAACATCAGTTCCAGTCACAACACCAGTTCCAGTCACAACACCAGTTCTAGTTACAACTCCAGTTCCAGTTACAACTTCTGCTCCGACAACTTTGACCACAACCGCTGGTATGTCTATATTATTAGTATTAGATAAAATTTGCCTTTAAAATGAACTTGATTTTTATTTTCCGCTCAGTAATTTTCTCAATTCTTCCAAATACAGTATTTACTTTTTTTTACACTTTTGCGTTGTACATTATCGGCTATACAATTCATCTTCATGGTCGTCTTTATCATAATAATGATATAAAAGTTAATACTAATTCTTACATAAACCTAAATAATCTTGCTTATACATAGTATTATTCGTTGTTGCCTTTAAGCGATAAAACTTATTTTCAGGTAAAATTTTCAACAAATGGTGAAAAATAAATTTCTTACTTCAAATCACGCAATCTTTTTAATATGAAATCTTTTTTCATGGCGCCGATAACGTAAGGAAGATTGTAAAGCAAAGCTATGAAAAAAATATCAGAGATTTTTTTTGTAATAATATTTCTCTAGCATTAAGTTTTTTTTATGTTCCTGAATTTTTTAGATAAGGTTTGATTATTCGTATTATTTGGATTTTTGTTCTGATCTTTTAGTGTTATTTTCAGTGTTACCGTCGATGTAACCTCCGATCTTCTTCAGGTGCATCTGGTAGTACTCGGGAATCTCTCTGTTGAAGTCTGGAATCTCTCTGTCGAACTCTGGAATTTGTACAGAATTTCGAACGGGGCTCTTTATTTATTCCACAAGGACTCGTGGCGTAGTAGATAGAGTACTTGATAAAATCCAATTGTAAAGTTACACTTTTCTGGGGGTTGAAAGTTTCATTCTCGGTGCGGGTGAAATTCAAAATGCAATTGCAAATTGCTTAGCACTTCTACCTAGTCATAGCTAACAGAATGAACGCATGCTATCCCGTGGATTTAATAAAGAGTTGCGTTCGAAAATCCGTGAAAAGCCGAATTCCACAGAAAGATTGTCGAGTTCGACAGGATACACCTGAAGAAGACCGAAACATTGTGAAAAGAATACTAAATATCAGAACAGAAGTCCGAAGAATGCAAATAATACAAATAAAATTTCTCATATTAATGGATTTGTTTCTTTACTCAGATTATAATAATCGTAACCCAATCAGTATTTTATTTTTATAGAGTTCGGGATAAAGTAGATATTTTAAAAATTAGATGAGTAAAAATGGTTAAGTGAATTATATTCAATGCATTATTTAATGTAAGTTGAAGTTGTGTAAACATTTCTGCAGATATCGTTCTAATTTTGTAAATCAATGCTTTTCAACATAATAATAATAATAATAATAATAATAATAATAATAATAATAATAATAATAATTCCAGTTGAATTTAATGTGAAAGATTTCATATCAAAATGACTTATTTCTATATCAACAGAATTTGATATATTTGGAAACGAATTGTTAAAAACATTAAAACAATAATGAATCGATGCTTTTGAATATTATCATCCTTCAATATCATCGTTGTACATTATTTCAATAGACGTTATTTCATTTTTATTGGAGTTTAAATGTTATTGTTATGTTCCTGCGAAATATCATGTTTATTGAACAGATAATCGTTAATCTCATTTATATTGTTACAGTGACCTGCGTCTATGTGAATGGAATGGATGATGATTCAATCATTCCTGATGAAGCGATTACGTTGGAGCCAGCCGGTGCTAAGCCCGGTGATATTAGACCAGGAAACACATGGGTTACTAATGGAGCAAATCCAAGATCTGTGACACTTAATATTGGCGATACACTAAAGAACGGAGGTACAGTAAAACTTGTGGATAATGACAATGTGGATAAATATTCTGTGGAAGCAATCACACCAACTGGATTAGATTTTGTTAAGGTAAATAATTGTTTTATATTCTTCCGCTTAAGAGAAGTAAAATTTGTCAATATTATTTCTGATACTTTATAAACATTTACAATGTTTGTTTGTTGGTTTGTTTCTTTGTTTGTTTGTTGTTTTTTGTTTTTTTGTTTTTTTTTTGTAACTGCATCGCGAGTTTCTTTTCAATTTAGAAAGCACCAGCTGGTCAGATTGTAACAATTCCGGAGAAAGAAACACAAACTGGAATCAAAATCACTCTTACTCCGAAGAATATAAATGTTCCGATGAGTGTAAGCGTTGCAATAAAAATATGTGCTGAGAAAACGAGTAAGTTGATTTTTTTATGCATTTTTCGACACAACTGTAAATCGAAATTATTTTCAGCAGAGATTTTTTTTATCATTTATTCAATAAATTCGGATCAATTTTCTCTCCCTGCATCCATTCTTTAAGTAAGTGAGTACTTGGGGATATTTACTTTTGTCAGCATTGGTTTTCAGACAAAACAAATAAACACAGAAAATAATATGTGAAGTTTTCCAATATTCTAAAACACATCAGTGCAATTTGCCCTAAGTGACTTAGACACAGTACACCGCATCTTCAGCCTATGATCGTCTTCATTTCATCGAGATCATATACTTACTATTTCATTGTAATCTTAGCTACTTGATATTTAATAGCGTTTGCGTTTATATTTGTAGCCACAGCAGCTGTAGTCACCACAGCAACAACACCTGCAGTTAAAGCTGCAACTACCTCTCCAGTTTCGACACCAGTTCCAACTACAACTCCAGTTGAAGCTGCAACCACAACTTCAGTCACAACGCCAGTTCCAGCTACAACTCCAGTTCCAGCTACAACTCCAGTTCCAGTCACAACTCCAGTTCCAGTCACAACTCCAGTTGCAGTCACAACTCCAGTTCCAGTTACAACTCCAGTTCCAGCTACAACTCCAGTTCCAGCAACAACTTCAGTTTCAACTACAACCACAGTTCCAGTCACAACCTCTGCTCAGACAACTGTTCTGACTACAACCCCCGGTATATCAATATCATCATTCATAACAGATAATATTACTATTAAAAATTAACTTTTTTTATTTGCGTTCAATAATTTTATTTCACTATTCTTTCAAATAAAATATGCATTTGTCACACTTTTGCGTTGTACACGATCGACTAAATAAGACCTAATTAGGTAAAATTCATTTCTTCTTGTAATAATTATAATATAAATTTTATATTAAGTTTAAATTTCTTATAAATAATATTCATTATACAAAATATCATTCTGTAGTAGATGAAAATTGCAAAACACAAACGGCTGGAAATTTTGAATCCAGTTTCTTCCTTGCTTTTCCAATCAGAAGCCAGCTCTCACTCACTTGACCGTGGGTATAAAACGTTAAATCGGCAACACACTCTATCTTTCTTCTCAGTTCTTGCTGACAGCAGTCTCCTCTGTTGGAGCACGACTCTGCCCGACTCCGTTGGTCCCGGGCTAGCATGAATACAAACAAGCCAACATGGCTATCTCCAAACACGGACTTCCACATTCGGTACACGCACGTACTCTCTTTTTCCATGGGACACTTTTGCTACCTGCCATACATGGACAAATGCTCCTTCTACTAACTTGTACGAGACAAATAATATATCATCGCTCTGCACCACTTATATATACACAAACATAACCGAACAATATTATCTTTTGGCAGGCCTGTGTAATCATCAACGTTTCTACGGGGAAATTCTTTTAATGACTAACCCGTTTCATTATTTTGGTCCTCCCGGCAAAAGGAGCGTAGACCTGTAAATTCACACTTGTCCGTTCGTCCGTTTGTCTGTCTTCACTTTTCTCAATAACTACGCCTTGAAATCTTTTTTAAAATTTTGCACAAACATAAAATATGATATGATTATAAAGTAACAGAACGGATCCCCGCCTCATAATTTCGTATCGAGTTAAAATAGCTAAAATTGGCACTTTTGTGCTTATCAAAAAAATGATTACTTGGATTTTGATAGGACTTTCTGAAAAGTTGTAACTAACTGATTTCTGTATAATTTTGTTTGTCTATACTTCGCGATAACTCTTGGGTCTGCTTCAAGGGCTCTTTTAGGGCTTATAAAAAACCATCTATTTTTGTTACTATTTTACCATATTTGTCCAAAATTTTCTGCACATGCCTATTTAGCAGTTTTGCATGGTGCTGAACTCAAATTTAAATATGTTCAGGCCTCATGACTTAAAAGTAAAAATAATAATTATATATATATATATATATATATATATATATATATATATATATATATATATATAGTAGATCAAACATTAGCTTTTTCGTCCGAAATAAAATTTCTCTATAATATAATGTCTCATATTAATTGGGTTTTCTGTATAATCAATTAAATGTAATATTGTAGCAATCAATAATTTATTTTGATGGATTTCTGAATAAAATAGATATTTAAAAAAATTAGATCAATCAAAATGTTTAATTTAATTATGAGACCATAATATTTATGCATTATATAATGTGTAGTCAATGATGTTTGCATTAGTAAATTTTATTTAATTAAAGTTCCCAAAGATTTTCTTCGAATATTACATTTAAATTTTGTAAGTTAATAGAGTCGAATTTCTTTAATTGTGCCCCTTCAATATATCATGCAGATGGAAAACATAATCAATAATTTCATTATCTTAAGACAGTGACCGATGTTTATTATAAAACTTATTTGATAGAGCTGGTGACATCAAAATTTTTTTCATTTTTATATTTTAAGAGATATGTAAAGTTAATCAAATAAAAAAACAACGTAAAACTTTTTTTAAATGTAATATTCTTTAATATAATGTTCTATGATTATCTTTCAAATAAAATTGATGCACTCAGTTATTTACTGATTTTGAAAGATTTATATAAAAACTGCCTATTTAATAAATTACCAAAATGAAATGTAATATAATTGCATATAATTTGTTCATTATATAATGTATATTTTATTTATAGGAAGTTCAAATCTTGGGAGAATCTGTACACACATTTGATTTTTAGTTTTGTGAAATAATACTTTTACATATGATAATAAAAACGTCGATTTAAACTTTTAATGTTTGCAATCAGATA
Source organism: Euprymna scolopes (assembly GCF_053919585.1). Taxonomy (NCBI): domain Eukaryota; kingdom Metazoa; phylum Mollusca; class Cephalopoda; order Sepiida; family Sepiolidae; genus Euprymna; species Euprymna scolopes. The sequence goes on along the minus strand of NC_136489.1, from coordinate 104,069,020 downwards.
TTAATATCATTAAATTTTCTATTCTTAAAAATCATACATCAATCGGAATTTGTCCTTCATATTTTATCTTAATTTTTGTCATTATATATTTTCATAACCTGTTACATGAATATAGATATTACTTTCATTTAATTTGCATTGAAACTAAAAATACTGTATTTTGTTCCTGTGAAATATGATGTGAATAGATATATGATCGTTTGTTTCCTTTGTCTTGTTACAGTGACCTGCGTCTATGTGGATGGAATGGATGATGATTCAATCATTCCTGATGAAGCGATTACGTTGGAGCCAGCCGGTGCCAAGCCCGGTGATATTAGACCAGGAAACACATGGGTAACTAATGGAGTAAATCCAAGATCTGTGACACTTGATATTGGCGATACATTGAAGAACGGAGGTACCGTAAAACTTGTGGATAATGCCAATGTGGATAAATATTCTGTGGAAGCAATCACACCAACTGGATTAGATTTCGTTAAGGTGAATAATTGTTTTATATTCTTCCCATTAAGAGAAGTAAAATTTGTCAATATTATTCCTGATACTTTATAAACATTTACAATGTTTGTTTGTTTTTTTGTAACTGCATCTCGAATGTCTTTTCAATTTAGAAAGCACCAGCTGGTCAGATTGTAACAATTCCAGAGAAAGAAACACAAACTGGAATCAAAATCACTCTTACTCCGAAGAATATAAATGTTCCGATGAGTGTAAGCGTTGCAATAAAAATATGTGCTGAGAAAACGAGTAAGTTGATTTTTTTTTATGCATTTTTCGACACAATTGTAAATCGAAATTATTTTCAGCAGGGATTTTTTATCATTTATTCAATAAATTCGGATCAATTTTCTCTCCCTGCATCCATTCTTTAAATAAGTGAGTACTTGGCGATATTTACTTTTGTTAGCATAGGTTTTCAGACAAAATAAAATAAATAACATGAGAAGTTTTCCAATATTCTAAAACACATCAGTGCAATTTGCCCTAAGTGACTTAGACACAGTACACCGCATCTTCAGCCTATGATCGTCTTCATTTCATCGGAATCATATACTTACTATTTTATTGTAATCTTAGCTACCTGATATTTAATAGCGTTTGCGTTTATATTTGTAGCCACAGCAGCTGTAGTCACCACAGCAACAACACCTGCAGTTAAAGCTGCAACTACCTCTCCAGTTTCGACACCAGTTCCAACTACGACTCCAGTTGAAGCTGCAACCACAACTTCAGTCACAACTCCAGTTCCAGCTACAACTCCAGTTCCAGCTACAACTCCAGTTCCAGCAACAACTCCAGTTTCCACTACAACAACAGTTCCAGTCACAACCTCTGCTCAGACAACTATTCTGACTACAACCCCCGGTATATCAATATCATCATTCATAACAGATAATATTAGTCTTAAAAATTTACTTTTTTTATTTGTGTTCAATAATTTTATTTCTCTATTCTTTCAAATAAAATATGCATTTGTCACACTTTTGCGTTGTACACGATCAACTAAATAAGACCTAACTAGGTAAAATTCATTTCTTATCATAATAATTATAATATAAATCTAATATTAATTTAAATTTCTCATAAATAATCTTCCTTATACAAAATATCATTTTGTAGTAGATGAAAATTGCAAAAACGCAAGCAGGTGCGAATTCTCGCGGCTGGAGATTTTGAATCCAGTTTCTTCCTGGCTTTTACAATCAGAAGCCAGCTCTAACTCACGTGAATTAGTGAATAAAACGTTAAATCGGCAACACACTCTATCTTTCTTCTCACCTCTTGCTGACAGCAGCTCCCTCTGTTGGAGCGCGACTCTGCCCGACTCGTTGGTCCCGGGCTAGCATGAATACAAACAAGCCAACATGGCTATCTCCAAACACGGACTTCCACTTGCGGTACACGCACGTACTCTCTTTTTACAACAGGACACTTCTGCCCCCCGTCCATCAATGGACACGTGCTCCTACTACTAACTTCTACAAGACAAATAATATATCATCACTATGCACCACTTATATATACACAAACATAACCGAACAATATTATCTTTTGTCAGGCCTGTGTAATCATCAACGTTTCTACGGGGAAATTCTTTTAATGACTACCCGTTTCAATTATTTTGGTCCCCCCGGCAAAAGGAGCGTAGACCTGTAAATTCACACTTGTCCGTTCGTCCGTTTGTCTGTCCGCACTTTTCTCAATAACTACGCCTTGAAATTTTTTTAAAATTTTGTACAAGCATTAAACATGATATGATTTAAAAGTAAAAGAACGAACCCCGCCCCCCACCCCCACCCCGAATTGCCTTTCGAGTTAAAATAGAGAAAATTAGCACTTTTGCGCTTATTAAAAAAAAATGATTACTTGGATTTCCATAAGACTTTCTGAAAAGTTGTAACTAACTTATTTCTGTATAATTTTGTTTGTCTATACTTCGCGATAACTCTTGGGTCTGCTTCAAGGGCTCTTTTAGGGCTTATAAAAACCATCTATTTTTGTGCCTGTTTTACCATATTTGTCCAAACTTTTCTGTGCATGCCTATTTAGCAGTTTTGCATGGTGCTGAACTCAAATTTAAATATGTTCAGGCCCTATGACATAAAAGTAAAAATATTTATAATATATATATATATATATATATATATATATATATATATATATATATATATATATATATATAGTAAAAGAAACATTAGCTTTTTTGTCCAAAATAAAATTTCTCTATAATAAAATCTCTCATATTAATTGGATTTTCTGTATAATCAAATAAAAAGTAATATTTTAGCAATCAATATTTTATTTTCATGGAGTTCTAAATAAAATAGATATTTTTAAAAATTAGGTCAGTAACAATGTTTAACTGAATAATAATAGCATAGTATTTATGCATTATATAATGTCTATCCAAGTCTGTTTGCATAAGAAAATCTTGTTTGATTAAAGTTTCCACAGATTTGCTTCGAATATTGCATTTTAAATTTTGTAAACTGATACGTGAGTTGAATTTCTTTAATTGTGTTCCATCAATATATCACACGGACGGAAAAGATAATCATTAATTTAATTTCATTTGTCTTGAGACAGTGACTGACGTCTATTATAAAACTTATTTGGTAACGCTGAAACATCAAAAATGTTTTCACTTTAATATTTTAAGAGATATGTAAAGTTAATTAAATAAAAAAAAAAATTGAACTTTTTCAAATATAATATTTTTTAATATAATTTTCTATGATTATCTGTTAAATAAACCTCATGCACTCAGTTATTTACTGGTTTTGAAAGATTTCTGCGGAAAATACGTATTTAAAACAAAAATACAAATATGAAATGGAGTATAATTGCATATAATTTGTTCATTATATAATGTATATTTTTATTTGTAGAAAGTTAAAATCTTGGGAGGATTTGTACACACATTTAATTTTTAGTTTTGTGAAATAATACTTTTACATATGATAATAAAAACGTCGATTTAAAATCTTAATGTTTGCAATCAGATATTAATATCATTAAATTTTCTATTCTTAAAAATAATACATCAATCGGAATTTGTCCTTCATATTTTATCTTAATTTTTGTCATTATATATTTTCATAACCTGTTACATGAATATAGATATTACATTCATTTAATTTGCATTGAAACTAAAAATACTGTATTTTGTTCCTGCGAAATATGATGTGAATAGAAATATGATCGTTAATCTCATTTATCTTGTTACAGTGACCTGCGTCTATGTGGATGGAATGGATGATGATTCAATCATTCCTGATGAAGCGATTACGTTGGAGCCAGCCGGTGCCAAGCCCGGTGATATTAGACCAGGAAACACATGGGTGACTAATGGAGTAAATCCAAGATCTGTGACACTTGATATTGGCGATACACTAAAGAACGGAGGTACAGTAAAACTTGTGGATAATGACAATGTGGATAAATATTCTGTGGAAGCAATCACACCAACTGGATTAGATTTTATTAAGGTAAATATTTGTTTTATATTCTTCCCATTAAGAGAAGTAACATTTTCAATATTATTCCTGATACTTTAAAATATTGTTGTTTATTTTATTTATTTATTTTTATTTTTTTGTAACTGCATCTCGAATGTCTTTTCGATTTAGAAAGCACCAGCTGGTCAGATTGTAACAATTCCAGAGAAAGAAACACAAACTGGAATCAAAATCACTCTTACTCCGAAGAATATAAATGTTCCGATGAGTGTAAGCGTTGCAATAAAAATATGTGCTGAGAAAACGAGTAAGTTGATTTTTTTATGCATTTTTCGACACAATTGTAAATCGAAATTATTTTCAGCAGAGATTTTTTCAATAAATTCGGTTCAATTCTTTCTCTCTTCATCCATTCTTTAAATAAGTGAGTACTTGACGATATTATCTTTTGTCAGCATTGGTTTTCAGACAAAACAAATAAACACAGAAAATATATGACTTAAACACAGTATACCGCATCTTCAGCCTGTGATCGTCTTAATTTTCTCATAATAATATACTGACTTTTTCATTTTAATCTTTGCTACCTGATATTTAATAGCGTTTGCGTTTATATTTGTAGCCGCAGCAGCTGTAGTCACCACAGCAACAACACCTGCAGTTAAAGCTGCAACTACCTCTCCGGTTTCGACACCAGCTCCAACTACAACTCCAGTTGAAGCTGCAACCACAACTTCAGTCACAACTCCAGTTCCAGTCACAACTCCAGTTCCAGTCACAACTCCAGTTCCAGCTACAACTCCAGTTCCAACCACAACTCCAGTTCCAACTACAACCACAGTTCCAGTTACAACAACAGTTCCAGTCACAACCTCTGCTCAGACAACTATTCTGACTACAACCCCCGGTATATCAATATCATCATTCATAACAGATAATATTACTATTAAAAATTAACTTTTTTTTTTATTTGTGTTCAATAATTTTATTTCACTATTCTTTCAAATAAAATATGCATTTATCACACTTTTGCGTTCTACAGGATCAACTTTATAATACCTAATTAGGTAAAATTCATTTCTTATCGTAGTAATTATAATATAAATCTAATATTAATTTAAATTTCTTATAAATAATTTTCCTTATACAAAATATCATTTTGTAGCAGATGAAAATTGCAAAAACACAACAAGGAGCGAATTCTAGCGGCTGGGGATTTTGAATCCAGTTTCTTCCTGGCTTTTACAATCAGAAGCCAGCTCTCACTCACGTGAATTAGTGAATAAAACGTTAAATCGGCAACACACTCTATCTTTCTTCTCACCTCTTGCTGACAGCAGCCCCCTCTGTTGGAGCGCGACTCTTCCCGAGACTCCGTTGGTCCCGGGCTAGCATGAATACAAACAAGCCAACATGGCTATCTCCAAACACGGACTTCCACTTGCGGTACACGCACGTACTCTCTTTTTACAACAGGACACTTCTGCCCCCGTCCATCCCTGGACACATGCTCCTACTACTGACTTCTACGAGACAAATAATATGTCATCGCTACGTACCACTACTTTATACACAAACATACCCGAACAATATTATCTTTCGACCGGCCTATGTAATCATCAACGTCTTTACAGGGAAATTCTTTTAATGATTACCCGTTTCATTATTTTTGGTCCCTTGTCCGTTCGTCAGTTCGTCTGTCCGCACTTTTCTCAACAACTACGCCTTGGAATTTTTATAAATTTTTACACAAACATTAAACATGATATAAGTAAAAAGTAACAGAACGGATTCCCGCCCTCTCCCCCCATCCCCAGGATTGCCTTTCGGGTTAAATAGCTAAAATTGACTACTTGGATTTCCATAAGACTTTCTGAAAAGTTTTAACTAACTTATTTCTACATAATTTTGTTTGTCTATACTTCGCGATAACACTTGTGTGTGTGCTTCAAGGGCTCTTTTAGGGCTTATAAAAACTCTCTATATTTGGGACTGTTTTACCATCTTTGTCCAAAATTTCTGTATATGTTTATTTGGTAGTTTTGCATGGTGCTGAACTCAAATTTAAATATGGTAAGGCCTCATCACATAAAAGTAAAGTCTCATATTTATTTATTTTCTGTATAATCAAATAAAAAGTAATATTATAACAATAAATATTTTATTTTGATGGAGTTTTGAATAAAATATATATTTTTAAAAATTAGATCAGTAATAATCTTCAATTGAATTATAATAGCATAGTATTTATGCATTATATATTTTCTATCCAATGATGTTTGCATAAATAAATCTTGTTTAATGAAAGCTTTCAAAGATTTTCTTCGAGTATTGCATTTAAAATTTTGTAAATTAATACTTGAGTCGAATTTCTTTGTGTTCCCTCAATATATCATGCAGATAGAAAAGATAATCATTAATTTTATTTGTCTTAGGACAGTGACCGGCGTCTACTATAAAACTTATTTGATAGAGCTGATAACATCAAAAATGTTTTCATTTTTCATTTTAAATTAAAAGAGATGTGTAAAGTTAATTAAATAAATAAAAAAACATCAAATTTTTTTTTCAAATGTAATATTCTTTTAACATAATTTTCTATGATTATCTGTTAAATAAACCTCATGCACTCAGTTGATTTTGACAGATTTCAGAAGAAAATACTTATTTTAAAAAAAAACGATACAAACATGAAATGTGGTATAATTGCATACAATTTGTTCATTAGATAATGTATATTTTTATTTGTAGAAAGTTAAAATCTTGGGAGAATCTGTACACACATTTAATTTATAGTTTTGTGAAATAATACTTTTACATATGATAATAAAAACGTCGATTTAAACTTTTACTGTTTGCAATCTGATATTAATATCATACAATTTTATATAATTAAGACTTATACATCAACCTGAATTAGTCCTTCAGATGTTATCTTATCATTATTATCTTATTATATATTTTCGCAATCTGTAACATAAATATAGACATTACCTCCATTTAACTTGCATTGAAACTAAAATTACATTATTTTGTTCCTGCGAAGTATGATGTATATAGTAAAATATAATCATCTGTTTCCTTTGTCTTATCACAGTGACCTGCGTCTATGTGGATGGAATGGATGATGAATCAGTTGTTCCTGATGAAGCGATTACGTTGGAGCCAGCCGGTGCCAATCCCGGTGATATTAGACCAGGAAACACATGGGTAACTAATGGAGTAGATCCAAGATCTGTTACACTTAATATTGGTGATACACTGAAGAACGGAGGTACAGTTAAACTTGTTGATAATGACAATGTAGCTAACTACGTTGTGGAAGCAATCACACCAACTGGATTAGATTTTGTTAAGGTAAATTATTATTTTATAGTTTTCCAATTATCTGAAGTAAAAATTTTCAATATTATTTTTGTACATTATTAATTTTTTCAATTTTTTCAATTTTATAACTGAATCGTTAATTTCTTTCTGGTTTAGAAATCTCCAGCTGATAAAATTGTGACAATTCCAGCAAAAGAAACACAAACTGGAATCAAGATCACTCTTATCCCGAAGAATATAAATGATCTGATGAGTGTTAGTGTTGCAATTAAAATATGTGCAGAAAAAACGAGTAAGTATATTGTCATTTGATGTATTTTCCTCGCATCTGGTATTTCTGTAGATTTTATTTTTTCATTCATTACAGATGTTGTGAAATTTTTTCTCGCATCTTTTCTTTAAATAAACCAACAATTTACGATATTTTTTCGTTACATAATTCTCTTTTACTAGTATTTGTTTCTATGTAAATCAGATAATTATTGGAGAGGTTACAAGTGTTAGAAAATTCCCAAACAAATTAGAAAAATTGATCCGACTGAGACCAGACACGATATATCGCGTTTACAGTGTGCATCGTATCTCTCTCTGAAAATTTATTGCATGTGCAATTTTATTTGTAGCCTTCCAACCCACAACAGCTGTAGTCACAACAGTACCAACAACTCCAGTTCAAACCTCAACTCCATCTCCAGTCACAACGACAGTTCCAGTCACAACTCCAGCTCCAGTCACAACTCCAGCTCCAGTCACAACTCCAGTTCCGGTTACAACACCAGTGCCGACAACTAGTCCAACTACAACTGCTGGTATATATTCACATGATCATTTATAACAAAAAGAATATTCGCTTAAAAAAAAATTTTTTTTAGTTTATAGTCTATTCATTTTCAATTATTTAATATATTATATTTGTTCATTTTTTTTTTCGCATTGTAAATTGCCTACGATTAAATAATAAATTTATAATTCGTAAAATTCATTTTTAATTGAAATAATGTTTTTAAAAAATATTAATACTTAGTTCATTCTGGATGTCATTTATTAAAAACATATCATTCGTTATTGTTTAAAAACATTGAACTTATTTTCATAAAGAATTTCAGTGAATGGTAGACCATATATTTCTTAGACTTTACAAAAATCTATTAATGTAAAACTTTTGTTGCGCTGATAAAATATGAAAATACTTGTAGTGCCTCCTGCCTTTGACAAAGTCTAAAATTTGCAAAGAAAATACTTGTAGTGCCTCCTGCCTTTGACAAAGTCTAAAATTTGCAAAGAAAAATGCTGGAAATGAATATACTGTTATAACATTGTTATAAAATGTTTATAAAATGATTATAACTATTATATTATAGCAATGGAAGAAAATGAAATTTTACATTTATGTGTCGAATAATTAAAATAATAGCATATCGATCTGAATTAGTCTTTGAAATATTATCACCTTTTTCCTTATTAACTATAGTTGTGATGAGTTGCTTCAAGTGAACGTTAATTTTGTTTGACTTCAGAATATCTATAAGGTTATTAGTATCATTATTTGTATGCGAGTAATATGTAGCGTGACATTGTATTTTATTTTTGGTTGCGTTCACTTCTAACAAGGCATATCGCTACATGGACGTAAAAGGGCAACTATTTGGGGCTTTACCTAGGAAAGATTAACAAGATCTTTGTTTACGTTACATTTAAACATCTGCATATCAGTACAGTCAGAGAAGCAGGTAGCAGGAAGGGAATACCAAAGTCTGGCTCTTCGAGTGAAGAAGCTGTTAGAGTAGAAAGGTTTTAACAATTGGGGACCTCAACAGTGAAGGGATAAGATTTGGTTGCTAAGCCGGTTTGTCGAGGATATGTACGTTGGTGCGTACAAGTGCAATCAAGTTCATCGGAGCACATTTCATTAAAATATTTGCAAAACAGGCAGAGAAATGCAACATTGCGGTGATGGGATATGGGTTGAACCTTACTTGACCAAGTTAGACAAATTAGATTGAAACTCTTTTTTCGACTCTATCACAGAGGGAGAGGGACAAGTAGTAGATACACCAGCCCAGATTTCTACATTCATAACATCCGGTTGGTGTATTTTGTAAGCATTTGCTAACTTTTGACTAGTAACTGGTTACACTTCTAGTCTAAGAGTCATTTATTTTGTTCTCGACATAACATCTCAATCGAAAATACTGTATCATTTGAAAAGATGATTGTTAATTTTATTTGTCTTATAGTGACCTGCGTCTATGTGGATGGAATGGATGATGAATCAGTTGTTCCTGATGAAGCGATTACGTTGGAGCCAGCCGGTGCCAAGCCCGGTGATATTAGACCAGGAAATGCATGGGTAACTAATGGAGTAGATCCAAGATCTGTTACACTTAATATTGGTGATACACTGAAGAACGGAGGTACAGTTAAACTTGTTGATAATGACAATGTAGCTAACTACGTTGTGGAAGCAATCACACCAACTGGATTAGATTTCGTTAAGGTAAATTATTATTTTATAGTTTTACAATTATCTGAAGTAAAAGTTTTCAATATTATTTTTGGTACATTATTAATATCTCCAATTTTTTTTTTCTTTGATTTTTGTTTTTGTTTTTTTTTGCGTTTTTTTTTAAAACTGAATCGTTAATTTCTTTCTGGTTTAGAAATCTCCAGCTGGTCAAATTGTGACAATTCCAGCGAAAGAAACACAAACTGGAATCAAAATCACTCTTACTCCGAAGAATATAAATGATCTGATGAGTGTTAGCGTTGCAATTAAAATATGTGCAAAGAAAACGAGTGAGTATATTGTTATTTAACATATTTTCCTCGTATTTGGTATTTCCATAGATTTTATTTCTTCATTCATTACAAAAGCATTAGTGAATTTTCCTTCTTGCCTCTTTTCTTTAAATAAACCAACAATTTATGATTTTTTTTTCTTACATAATTTTCTTTTACTAGTATTCCTTTCCATTTAAATCAGATAATCATTGGTAAGGTTACAATTGTTATAAAATTTCAAAACAACTTAATACTATGGACCTGAATGAGGTCAAACGCGGTACGTCACATCGTATTTCCTTCTGAAATTTAATTGCATGTGCAATTTTATTTGTAGCCTTCCAACCTACAACAGCTGTAGTCACAACAGTACCAACAACTCCAGTTCAAACCTCAACTCCATCTCCAGTCACAACGCCAGTTCCAGTCACAACGCCAGCTCCAGTCACAACTCCAGCTCCAGTCACAACTCCAGTTCCGGTTACAACACCAGTGCCGACAACTAGTCCAACTACAACTGCTGGTATATATTCACATGATCATTTATAACAAAAAGAATATTCGCTTAAAAACAAATTATTTTTAGTTTATAGTCTATTCATTTTCAATTATTTAATATATTATATTTGTCCATTTTTTTTTTCGCATTGTAAATTGCGCACGATTAAATAATAAATTTATAATCCGTAAAATTCATTTTTAATTGAAATAATGATTTTAAAAAATATTAATACTTAGTTCATTCTGAATGTCATTTATTAAAAACATATCATTCGTTATTGTTTAAAAACATTGAACTTATTTTCATAAAAAATTTCAGTCAATGGTAGACCATATATTTCTTAGACTTTACAAAAATCTATTAATATAAAACTTTTGTTGCGTTGATAAAATATGAAAATACTTGTAGTGCCTCCTGCCTTTGACAAAGTCTAAAATTTGCAAAGAAAATACTTGTAGTGCCTCCTGCCTTTGACAAAGTCTAAAATTTGCAAAGAAAATACTTGTAGTGCCTCCTGCCTTTGACAAAGTCTAAAATTTGCAAAGAAAAATGCTGGAAATGAATATACTTTTATAACATTGTTATAAAATGGTTATAACTATTATATTATAGCAATGGAAGAAAATGAAATTTTACATTTATGTGTCGAATAATTAAAATAATAGCATATCGATCTGAATTAGTCTTTGAAATATTATCACCGTTTTCCTTATTAACTATAGTTGTGATGAGTTGCTTCAAGTGAACGTTAATTTTGTTTGACTTCAGATTATCTATAAGGTTATTAGTATCATTATGTGTATGCGAGTAATATGTAGCGTGACATTGTATTTTATTTTTGGTTGCGTTCACTTCTAACAAGGCATATCGCTACATGGACGTAAAAGGGCAACTATTTGGAGCTTTACCTAGGAAAGATTAACAAGATCTTTTTTACGTTACATTTAAACATCTGCATATCAGTACAGTCAGAGAAGCAGGTAGCAGGAAGGGAATACCAAAGTCTGGCTCTTCGAGTGAAGAAGCTGTTAGAGTAGAAAGGTTTTTAACAATTGGGGACCTCAACAGTGAAGGGATAAGATTTGGTTGCTAAGCCGGTTTGTCGAGGATATGTACGTTGGTGCGTACAAGTGCAATCAAGTTCATCGGAGCACATTTCATTAAAATATTTGCAAAACAGGCAGAGAAATGCAACATTGCGGTGATGGGATATGGGTTGAAGCTTACTTGACCAAGTGAGACAAATTAGATTGAAACTCTTTTTTCGACTCTATCACAGAGGGAGAGGGACAAGTAGTAGATACACCAGCCCAGATTTCTACATTCATAACATCCTGTTGGTGTATTTTGTAAGCATTTGCTAACTTTTGACTAGTAACTGGTTACACTTCTAGTCTAAGAGTCATTTATTTTGTTCTCGACATAACATCTCAATCGAAAATACTGTATCATTTGAAAAGATGATTGTTAATTTTATTTGTCTTATAGTGACCTGCGTCTATGTGGATGGAATGGATGATGAATCAGTTGTCCCTGATGAAGCGATTACGTTGGAGCCAGCCGGTGCCAAGCCCGGTGATATTAGACCAGGAAATGCATGGGTTACTAATGGAGTAGATCCAAGATCTGTTACACTTAATATTGGTGATACACTGAAGAACGGAGGTACAGTTAAACTTGTTGATAATGACAATGTAGCTAACTACGTTGTGGAAGCAATCACACCAACTGGATTAGATTTCGTTAAGGTAAATTATTATTTTATAGTTTTACAATTATCTGAAGTAAAAGTTTTCAATATTATTTTTGGTACATTATTAATATCTCCAATTTTTTTTTTTTTGTTTTTTGTTTTTGTTTTTTTTTTGCGTTTTTTTTTTTAACTGAATCGTTAATTTCTTTCTGGTTTAGAAATCTCCAGCTGGTCAAATTGTGACAATTCCAGCGAAAGAAACACAAACTGGAATCAAAATCACTCTTACTCCGAAGAATATAAATGATCTGATGAGTGTTAGTGTTGCAATTAAAATATGTGCAAAGAAAACGAGTGAGTATATTGTTATTTAACATATTTTCCTCGTATTTGGTATTTCCATAGATTTTATTTCTTCATTCATTACAAAAGCATTAGTGAATTTTCCTTCTTGCCTCTTTTCTTTAAATAAACCAACAATTTATGATTTTTTTTTCTTACATAATTTTTTTTTACTAGTATTCCTTTCCATTTAAACCAGATAATCATTGGTAAGGTTACAATTGTTATAAAATTTCAAAACAACTTAATACTATGGACCTGAATGAGGTCAACCGCGGTACGTCACATCGTATTTCCTTCTGAAATTTAATTGCATGTGCAATTTTATTTGTAGCCTTCCAACCTACAACAGCTGTAGTCACAACAGTACCAACAACTCCAGTTCAAACCTCAACTCCATCTCCAGCAACAACCACAGTTCCAGTCACAACGCCAGTTCCAGTCACAACGCCAGCTCCAGTCACAACTCCAGCTCCAGTCACAACTCCAGTTCCGGTTACAACACCAGTGCCGACAAATTTGACAACTAGTCCAACTACAACTGCTGGTATATATTCACATGATCATTTATAACAAAAAGAATATTCGCTTAAAAACAAATTATTTTAGTTTATAGTCTATTAATTTTCAATTACTTAATATATTATATTTGTCCATTTTTTTTTCGCATTGTAAATTGCGCACGATTAAATAATACATTTATAATTCGTAAAATTCATTTTTAATTGAAATAATGATTTTAAAAAAATATTAATACTTAGTTCATTCTGGATGTCATTTATTAAAAACATATCATTCGTTATTGTTTAAAAACATTGAACTTATTTTCATAATAAATTTCAGTGAATGGTAGACCATATATTTCTTAGACTTTACAAAAATCTATTAATATAAAACTTTTGTTGCGCTGATAAAATATGAAAATACTTGTAGTGCCTCCTGCCTTTGACAAAGTCTAAAATTTGCAAAGAAAAATGCTGGAAATGAATATACTTTTATAACATTGTTATAAAATGGTTATAACTATTATATTATAGCAATGGAAGAAAATGAAATTTTACATTTATGTGTCGAATAATTAAAATAATAGCATATCGATCTGAATTAGTCTTTGAAATATTATCACCGTTTTCCTTATTAACTATAGCTGTGATGAGTTGCTTCAAGTGAACGTTAATTTTGTTTGACTTCAGAATATCTATAAGGTTATTAGTATCATTATGTGTATGCGAGTAATATGTAGCGTGACATTGTATTTTATTTTTTGTTGCGTTCACTTCTAACAAGGCATATCGCTACATGGACGTAAAAGGGCAACTATTTGGAGCTTTACCTAGGAAAGATTAACAAGATCTTTTTTTACGTTACATTTAATCATCTGCATATCATTACAGTCAGAAAAGCAGGTAGCAGGAAGGGAATATCAAAGTGTTGCTCTTCGAGTGAAGAAGCTGTTAGACTAGAAAGGTTTTTAACAATTGGGGACATCAACAGTGAAGGGATAAGATTTTGTTGCTAAGCCGGTTTGTCGAGGATATGTACGTTGGTGCGTACAAGTGCAATCAAGTTCATCGGAGCACATTTCATTAAAATATTTGCAAAACAGGCAGAGAAATGCAACATTGCGGTGATGGGATATGGGTTGAAGCTTACTTGACAAAGTGAGACAAATTAGATTGAAACTCTTTTTTCGACTCTATCACAGAGGGAGAGGGACAAGTAGTAGATACACCAGCCCAGATTTCTACATTCATAACATCCTGTTGGTGTATTTTGTAAGCATTTGCTAACTTTTGACTAGTAACTGGTTACACTTCTAGTCTAAGAGTCATTTATTTTGTTCTCGACATAACATCTCAATCGAAAATACTGTATCATTTGAAAAGATGATTGTTAATTTTATTTGTCTTATAGTGACCTGCGTCTATGTGGATGGAATGGATGATGAATCAGTTGTTCCTGATGAAGCGATTACGTTGGAGCCAGCCGGTGCCAAGCCCGGTGATATTAGACCAGGAAATGCATGGGTTACTAATGGAGTAGATCCAAGATCTGTTACACTTAATATTGGTGATACACTGAAGAACGGAGGTACAGTTAAACTTGTTGATAATGACAATGTAGCTAACTACGTTGTGGAAGCAATCACACCAACTGGATTAGATTTCGTTAAGGTAAATTATTATTTTATAGTTTTACAATTATCTGAAGTAAAAGTTTTCAATATTATTTTTGGTACATTATTAATATCTCCAATTTTTTTTTTTCTTTGATTTTTGTTTTTGTTTTTTTTTGCGTTTTTTTTTAAAACTGAATCGTTAATTTCTTTCTGGTTTAGAAATCTCCAGCTGGTCAAATTGTGACAATTCCAGCGAAAGAAACACAAACTGGAATCAAAATCACTCTTACTCCGAAGAATATAAATGATCTGATGAGTGTTAGTGTTGCAATTAAAATATGTGCAAAGAAAACGAGTGAGTATATTGTTATTTAACATATTTTCCTCGTATTTGGTATTTCCATAGATTTTATTTCTTTATTCATTACAAAAGCATTAGTGAATTTTCCTTCTTGCCTCTTTTCTTTAAATAAACCAACAATTTATGATTTTTTTTTTCTTACATAATTTTCTTTTACTAGTATTCCTTTACATTTAAATCAGATAATCATTGGTAAGGTTACAATTGTTATAAAATTTCAAAACAACTTAATACTATGGACCTGAATGAGGTCAACCGCGGTACGTCACATCGTATTTCCTTCTGAAATTTAATTGCATGTGCAATTTTATTTGTAGCCTTCCAACCTACAACAGCTGTAGTCACAACAGTACCAACAACTCCAGTTCAAACCTCAACTCCATCTCCAGCAACAACCACAGTTCCAGTCACAACGCCAGTTCCAGTCACAACGCCAGCTCCAGTCACAACTCCAGCTCCAGTCACAACTCCAGTTCCGGTTACAACACCAGTGCCGACAAATTTGACAACTAGTCCAACTACAACTGCTGGTATATATTCACATGATCATTTATAACAAAAAGAATATTCGCTTAAAAACAAATTTTTTTTAGTTTATAGTCTATTCATTTTCAATTATTTAATATATTATATTTGTTCATTTTTTTTTTTTTCGCATTGTAAATTGCGCACGATTAAATAATACATTTATAATTCGTAAAATTCATTTTTAATTGAAATAATGATTTTAAAAAATATTAATACTTAGTTCATTCTGGATGTCATTTATTAAAAAACATATCATTCGTTATTGTTTAAAAACATTGAACTTATTTTCATAAAAAATTTCAGTGAATGGTAGACCATATATTTCTTAGACTTTACAAAAATCTATTAATATAAAACTTTTGTTGCGCTGATAAAATATGAAAATACTTGTAGTGCCTCCTGCCTTTGACAAAGTCTAAAATTTGCAAAGAAAATACTTGTAGTGCCTCCTGCCTTTGACAAAGTCTAAAATTTGCAAAGAAAATACTTGTAGTGCCTCCTGCCTTTGACAAAGTCTAAAATTTGCAAAGAAAATACTTGTAGTGCCTCCTGCCTTTGACAAAGTCTAAAATTTGCAAAGAAAATACTTGTAGTGCCTCCTGCCTTTGACAAAGTCTAAAATTTGCAAAGAAAAATGCTGGAAATGAATATACTTTTATAACATTGTTATAAAATGGTTATAACTATTATATTATAGCAATGGAAGAAAATGAAATTTTACATTTATGTGTCGAATAATTAAAATAATAGCATATCGATCTGAATTCGTCTTTGAAATATTATCACCGTTTTCCTTATTAACTATAGTTGTGATGAGTTGCTTTCAAGTGAGCGTTAATTTTGTTTGACTTCAGAATATCTATAAGGTTATTAGTATCATTATGCGTATGCGAGTAATATGTAGCGTGACATTGTATTTTATTTTTTGTTGCGTTCACTTCTAACAAGGCATATCGCTACATGGACGTAAAAGGGCAACTATTTGGGGCTTTACCTAGGAAAGATTAACAAGATCTTTGTTTACGTTAGATTTAAACATCTGCATATCAGTACAGTCAGAGAAGCAGGTAGCAGGAAGGGAATACCAAAGTCTGGCTCTTCGAGTGAAGAAGCTGTTAGAGTAGAAAGGTTTTTAACAATTGGGGACCTCAACAGTGAAGGGATAAGATTTTGTTGCTAAGCCGGTTTGTCGAGGATATGTACGTTGGTGCGTACAAGTGCAATCAAGTTCAGCCGAGCACATTTCATTAAAATATTTGCAAGACAGGTAGAGAAATGCAACATTGCGGTGATGGGATATGGGTTGAAGCTTACTTGACAAAGTGAGACAAATTAGATTGAAACTCTTTTTTCGACTCTATCACAGAGGGAGAGTGACAAGTAGTAGATACACCAGCCCAGATTTCTACATTCATAACATCCTGTTGGTGTATTTTGTAAGCATTTGCTAACTTTTGACTAGTAACTGGTTACACTTCTAGTCTAAGAGTCATTTATTTTGTTCTCGACATAACATCTCAATCGAAAATACTGTATCATTTGAAAAGATGATTGTTAATTTTATTTGTCTTATAGTGACCTGCGTCTATGTGGATGGAATGGATGATGAATCAGTTGTTCCTGATGAAGCGATTACGTTGGAGCCAGCCGGTGCCAAGCCCGGTGATATTAGACCAGGAAATGCATGGGTTACTAATGGAGTAGATCCAAGATCTGTTACACTTAATATTGGTGATACACTGAAGAACGGAGGTACAGTTAAACTTGTTGATAATGACAATGTAGCTAACTACGTTGTGGAAGCAATCACACCAACTGGATTAGATTTCGTTAAGGTAAATTATTATTTTATAGTTTTCCAATTATCTGAAGTAAAAGTTTTCAATATTATTTTTGGTACATTATTAATATCTCCAATTTTTTCTTTTTCTTTTTTGTTTTTGTTTTTTTTTTGCGTTTTTTTTTTTAACTGAATCGTTAATTTCTTTCTGGTTTAGAAATCTCCAGCTGGTCAAATTGTGACAATTCCAGCGAAAGAAACACAAACTGGAATCAAAATCACTCTTACTCCGAAGAATATAAATGATCTGATGAGTGTTAGTGTTGCAATTAAAATATGTGCAAAGAAAACGAGTGAGTATATTGTTATTTAACATATTTTCCTCGTATTTGGTATTTCCATAGATTTTATTTCTTCATTCATTACAAAAGCATTAGTGAATTTTCCTTCTTGCCTCTTTTCTTTAAATAAACCAACAATTTATGATTTTTTTTTCTTACATAATTTTTTTTTACTAGTATTCCTTTCCATTTAAATCAGATAATCATTGGTAAGGTTACAATTGTTATAAAATTTCAAAACAACTTAATACTATGGACCTGAATGAGGTCAACCGCGGTACGTCACATCGTATTTCCTTCTGAAATTTAATTGCATGTGCAATTTTATTTGTAGCCTTCCAACCTACAACAGCTGTAGTCACAACAGTACCAACAACTCCAGTTCAAACCTCAACTCCATCTCCAGCAACAACCACAGTTCCAGTCACAACGCCAGTTCCAGTCACAACGCCAGCTCCAGTCACAACTCCAGCTCCAGTCACAACTCCAGTTCCGGTTACAACACCAGTGCCGACAAATTTGACAACTAGTCCAACTACAACTGCTGGTATATATTCACATGATCATTTATAACAAAAAGAATATTCGCTTAAAAACAAATTATTTTAGTTTATAGTCTATTCATTTTCAATTATTTAATATATTATATTTGTCCATTTTTTTTTCGCATTGTAAATTGCGCACGATTAAATAATACATTTATAATTCGTAAAATTCATTTTTAATTGAAATAATGATTTTAAAAAAATATTAATACTTAGTTCATTCTGGATGTCATTTATTAAAAACATATCATTCGTTATTGTTTAAAAACATTGAACTTATTTTCATAAAAAATTTCACTGAATGGTAGACCATATATTTCTTAGACTTTACAAAAATCTATTAATATAAAACTTTTGTTGCGCTGATAAAATATGAAAATACTTGTAGTGCCTCCTGCCTTTGACAAAGTCTAAAATTTGCAAAGAAAATACTTGTAGTGCCTCCTGCCTTTGACAAAGTCTAAAATTTGCAAAGAAAATACTTGTAGTGCCTCCTGCCTTTGACAAAGTCTAAAATTTGCAAAGAAAATACTTGTAGTGCCTCCTGCCTTTGACAAAGTCTAAAATTTGCAAAGAAAAATGCTGGAAATGAATATACTGTTATAACATTGTTATAAAATTGTTATAACTATTATATTATAGCAATGGAAGAAAATGAAATTTTACATTTATGTGTCGAATAATTAAAATAATAGCATATCGATCTGCATTAGTCTTTGAAATATTATCACCGTTTTCCTTATTAACTATAGTTGTGATGAGTTGCTTCAAGTGAACGTTAATTTTGTTTGACTTCAGAATATCTATAAGGTTATTAGTATCATTATGCGTATGCGAGTAATATGTAGCGTGACATTGTATTTTATTTTTTGTTGCGTTCACTTCTAACAAGGCATATCGCTACATGGACGTAAAAGGGCAACTATTTGGGGCTTTACCTAGGAAAGATTAACAAGATCTTTGTTTACGTTAGATTTAAACATCTGCATATCAGTACAGTCAGAGAAGCAGGTAGCAGGAAGGGAATACCAAAGTCTGGCTCTTCGAGTGAAGAAGCTGTTAGAGTAGAAAGGTTTTTAACAATTGGGGACCTCAACAGTGAAGGGATAAGATTTTGTTGCTAAGCCGGTTTGTCGAGGATATGTACGTTGGTGCGTACAAGTGCAATCAAGTTCAGCCGAGCACATTTCATTAAAATATTTGCAAGACAGGTAGAGAAATGCAACATTGCGGTGATGGGATATGGGTTGAAGCTTACTTGACAAAGTGAGACAAATTAGATTGAAACTCTTTTTTCGACTCTATCACAGAGGGAGAGTGACAAGTAGTAGATACACCAGCCCAGATTTCTACATTCATAACATCCTGTTGGTGTATTTTGTAAGCATTTGCTAACTTTTGACTAGTAACTGGTTACACTTCTAGTCTAAGAGTCATTTATTTTGTTCTCGACATAACATCTCAATCGAAAATACTGTATCATTTGAAAAGATGATTGTTAATTTTATTTGTATTATAGTGACCTGCGTCTATGTGGATGGAATGGATGATGAATCAGTTGTTCCTGATGAAGCGATTACGTTGGAGCCAGCCGGTGCCAAGCCCGGTGATATTAGACCAGGAAATGCATGGGTTACTAATGGAGTAGATCCAAGATCTGTTACACTTAATATTGGTGATACACTGAAGAACGGAGGTACAGTTAAACTTGTTGATAATGACAATGTAGCTAACTACGTTGTGGAAGCAATCACACCAACTGGATTAGATTTCGTTAAGGTAAATTATTATTTTATAGTTTTCCAATTATCTGAAGTAAAAGTTTTCAATATTATTTTTGGTACATTATTAATATCTCCAATTTTTTCTTTTTCTTTTTTGTTTTTGTTTTTTTTTTGCGTTTTTTTTTTTAACTGAATCGTTAATTTCTTTCTGGTTTAGAAATCTCCAGCTGGTCAAATTGTGACAATTCCAGAGAAAGAAACACAAACTGGAATCAAAATCACTCTTACTCCGAAGAATATAAATGATCTGATGAGTGTTAGTGTTGCAATTAAAATATGTGCAAAGAAAACGAGTGAGTATATTGTTATTTAACATATTTTCCTCGTATTTGGTATTTCCATAGATTTTATTTCTTCATTCATTACAAAAGCATTAGTGAATTTTCCTTCTTGCCTCTTTTCTTTAAATAAACCAACAATTTATGATTTTTTTTTCTTACATAATTTTTTTTTACTAGTATTCCTTTCCATTTAAATCAGATAATCATTGGTAAGGTTACAATTGTTATAAAATTTCAAAACAACTTAATACTATGGACCTGAATGAGGTCAACCGCGGTACGTCACATCGTATTTCCTTCTGAAATTTAATTGCATGTGCAATTTTATTTGTAGCCTTCCAACCTACAACAGCTGTAGTCACAACAGTACCAACAACTCCAGTTCAAACCTCAACTCCATCTCCAGCAACAACCACAGTTCCAGTCACAACGCCAGTTCCAGTCACAACGCCAGCTCCAGTCACAACTCCAGCTCCAGTCACAACTCCAGTTCCGGTTACAACACCAGTGCCGACAAATTTGACAACTAGTCCAACTACAACTGCTGGTATATATTCACATGATCATTTATAACAAAAAGAATATTCGCTTAAAAACAAATTATTTTAGTTTATAGTCTATTCATTTTCAATTATTTAATATATTATATTTGTCCATTTTTTTTTCGCATTGTAAATTGCGCACGATTAAATAATACATTTATAATTCGTAAAATTCATTTTTAATTGAAATAATGATTTTAAAAAAATATTAATACTTAGTTCATTCTGGATGTCATTTATTAAAAACATATCATTCGTTATTGTTTAAAAACATTGAACTTATTTTCATAAAAAATTTCACTGAATGGTAGACCATATATTTCTTAGACTTTACAAAAATCTATTAATATAAAACTTTTGTTGCGCTGATAAAATATGAAAATACTTGTAGTGCCTCCTGCCTTTGACAAAGTCTAAAATTTGCAAAGAAAATACTTGTAGTGCCTCCTGCCTTTGACAAAGTCTAAAATTTGCAAAGAAAATACTTGTAGTGCCTCCTGCCTTTGACAAAGTCTAAAATTTGCAAAGAAAATACTTGTAGTGCCTCCTGCCTTTGACAAAGTCTAAAATTTGCAAAGAAAAATGCTGGAAATGAATATACTGTTATAACATTGTTATAAAATTGTTATAACTATTATATTATAGCAATGGAAGAAAATGAAATTTTACATTTATGTGTCGAATAATTAAAATAATAGCATATCGATCTGCATTAGTCTTTGAAATATTATCACCGTTTTCCTTATTAACTATAGTTGTGATGAGTTGCTTCAAGTGAACGTTAATTTTGTTTGACTTCAGAATATCTATAAGGTTATTAGTATCATTATGTGTATGCGAGTAATATGAAGCGTGACATTGTATTTTATTTTTTGTTGCGTTCACTTCTAACAAGGCATATCGCTACATGGACGTAAAAGGGCAACTATTTGGGGCTTTACCTAGGAAAGATTAACAAGATCTTTTTTTACGTTACATTTAAACATCTGCATATCAGTACCGTCAGAGAAGCAGGTAGCAGGAAGGGAATACCAAAGTCTGGCTCTTCGAGTGAAGAAGCTGTTAGAGTAGAAAGGTTTTAACAATTGGGGACCTCAACAGTGAAGGGATAAGATTTTGTTGCTAAGCCGGTTTGTCGAGGATATGTACGTTGGTGCGTACAAGTGCAATCAAGTTCAGCCGAGCACATTTCATTAAAATATTTGCAAAACAGGCAGAGAAATGCAACATTGCGGTGATGGGATATGGGTTGAAGCTTACTTGACAAAGTGAGACAAATTAGATTGAAACTCTTTTTTCGACTCTATCCAAGATGAAGAGGGACAAGTAGTAGGTGCACCGGCCCAGATTTCTACATTCATAACATCCTGTTGGTGTATTTTGTAAGCATTTGCTAACTTTTGACTAGTAACTGGTTACACTTCTAGTCTAAGAGTCATTTATTTTGTTCTCGACATAACATCTCAATCGAAAATACTGTATCATTTGAAAAGATGATTGTTAATTTTATTTGTATTATAGTGACCTGCGTCTATGTGGATGGAATGGATGATGAATCAGTTGTTCCTGATGAAGCGATTACGTTGGAGCCAGCCGGTGCCAAGCCCGGTGATATTAGACCAGGAAATGCATGGGTTACTAATGGAGTAGATCCAAGATCTGTTACACTTAATATTGGTGATACACTGAAGAACGGAGGTACAGTTAAACTTGTTGATAATGACAATGTAGCTAACTACGTTGTGGAAGCAATCACACCAACTGGATTAGATTTCGTTAAGGTAAATTATTATTTTATAGTTTTCCAATTATCTGAAGTAAAAGTTTTCAATATTATTTTTGGTACATTATTAATATCTCCAATTTTTTCTTTTTCTTTTTTGTTTTTGTTTTTTTTTTGCGTTTTTTTTTTAACTGAATCGTTAATTTCTTTCTGGTTTAGAAATCTCCAGCTGGTCAAATTGTGACAATTCCAGCGAAAGAAACACAAACTGGAATCAAAATCACTCTTACTCCGAAGAATATAAATGATCTGATGAGTGTTAGCGTTGCAATTAAAATATGTGCAAAGAAAACGAGTGAGTATATTGTTATTTTACATATTTTCCTCGTATTTGGTATTTCCATAGATTTTATTTCTTCATTCATTACAAAAGCATTAGTGAATTTTCCTTCTTGCCTCTTTTCTTTAAATAAACCAACAATTTATGATTTTTTTTTTTCTTACATAATTTTCTTTTACTAGTATTCCTTTCCATTTAAATCAGATAATCATTGGTAAGGTTACAATTGTTATAAAATTTCATACATAAAAATTACATTTATTTATCTCCTATTTAATATTTTGACTGCAGAAATTCCCCTCTGTACCAAGGTATCGTAGGTTTGCAATAACAGATGCCGCGTACTAATTTTTTTTTTCTAGGCTATTAGCCACTATCTTATGTAATTTTCGAACACAATTTTAGGCACATTATGCCGTTATAATAAAATGTTACATTGCATCCCGGGACTAACACTATCACAATCGCACCATTTATAGAAGAAAGAGTCCCTATTTTTCTCTATAAATATTTTGTCCTCCCACTGCTACCAGTTGACACCGGGCAATTCTACATTTTCATACGATACTTAGGTTTCACCCATCTTAACTGGTTATTACCTACATACACATAACGTAATCTTTACATTTCCAGATTCAAAAATAATAAATTCTTCCTGCTCAAATTCCGCCTATTTTGAATGGCTGATACCTGACTATTCACGTACTCTGGAATACACTTCTACAATAAGTAAACGAACGCACCAAAAAATATGCAATATGGCGTCGCTCTCTACAGAAAAAAAAACATGGTAAAAAAATCAACTAAATTAAACATATTAACTGACTGTCGTCGCTCTTTACATATTACAATCGTGCTGAATAAAAAAAAACAAAATTATACATATTAACCGATTGGTGTCGCTTTAAAAACACAAAATTAAACCTATTAACCGATTGTCGTCGCACTCTACAGATTACAATCGTGCTGCAAAAAAATAACAAGCAAAATTATACATATTAACCGATTAGCATCGCTAATAAAAAATTAAACATATTAACCAATTGCCGTCGCTATTTACAGATTACAATCGTGCTGAAAAAAAAAATTAAGCATATTAACCGATTAGCGTCGCTCTATACAGAAGACAATAACTTTGTTTTGTTTTGTTTTTGTTTTGTTTTTTCTTTTATGAGTAAATTTTTACATTAGCTCCACCTCCACAATCTTCTTTAACATGACGACTTGGATAGGTTTTCAACTATGCTGATTACGAAAATCTCATTAAAATTGAGCAAAGATAAGTACTTTTCGATGGTTGGGGGTGTCTATTCTGAAAGCCGTTCTAAATATGCGGAGTTTGGGGGTGTCTATTCCGAAAGCCGTTCTTAACATGAGGAGGTTGGAGTTGGCCATGAGCAGAAACCGTACTGTATATTTTACGAGGGGGCCTTCGTCAACTGTGCAACGCCGGTTAACGGGTCCTGCTAGTTTTATAATAATGGTTTAAATGAGTTCTTAGCTCGTTTTAAATATCTTTAATTATACAAAATATTCGAACAATAAAACTTGTTTTTGGTAAAACTTGCAGAGGATGCTGTTTTACGATTGTTGTAAACATGGAACGAAAATTTAAATTTCGTTCCGTTTTAAATTCTGTACATTTTACATTACGTCCAACTCATCGTTCACATTCAACATGTCAACTTTTATAGGTTTTCGTGTATGCTGACAAGGTCAGGGGTAGGTGTATCAGAATTTTTGTAGGAATTTTTGACACCCCTAACACGAAACTGCGAATAAAATATAAAAAAAACTCGTAATTTCTCTTTTAAAAGTGGGTTTTTTATTTCTTTATGGATTATACTTCCAAAATAAACTAATAAAGTTGTTTTAAAAGTAATAGAAATATTTTTTTTAAAACAGTAATGAATTTTCCGAACTCAATATTTTTCAATTTTTAAACTTTAAAAATCTATCAAAATTTTTCTATTGATTCTATTTTTACGATATTTTCAGGGTCAATGTGAAATTTTATGCTCTTTCCAATAAACTGAATATAATATTTTAGACAAACGTTTTTTTTTAATTCACGCCCCCCCCCCCATTTTCAAGTGTCTATTATAAGCGCATTTGAGAAGTTGTTTTGTTTTATTGTTTTTTTGTTTGTTTGTTTTTTTGTCATACAGGACGAAAGGCTCAACATATAAAATAAACTATAGGTTCTTTGATATGACAGGGGCGCGTTCGAAATAAATGTTTTTGTTTAAAGCACAATTGCACCGTGATATGTGACTTTTTTATTTTAACCATAAATTCAAGCTTTACGATCGAACAAGCAGCAAGGCTAAGCATATAAAATCAACAGTAAGTTCTTTGATATGACAGAGATGCGTTGGAAATTAATATTTCTGTTTAGAGCACAAGTGAAGCATGATAATTGACATTGCATTTTAAAATTTAATGCAAGCCATTATATATCAAAATAATTTTATAAAACCAACAGTAGGTTCTCTACAGTGCAATGCAAGCATTTTCTACGATACGTTCACTTATTTAATGTCCATAATTTTTCAAAAACTATATACACTTTTTAGATGTATGAAATGATTAAATAAATGATTTACAGGGTGGAACGATAAAGTTGTCGCCCTAAAGAAAACAACACTACAGCTTTGTTTTTTAACTTTTACTGAAAAAAAAATCAAGTCAGATAACTAGATTATGTAGTAGAGCTGACATCTATTTAATGTAACCGTCTTCAGCCTAAATCATCGCCTTAATACGGGTCCTGAACTGGGAGCATACCTATTGCACAATACAACTTATTTTCATGTTAACTTTTAAAATCAACTTTTGCAGATGATGGAAAGTCTATTATTTTTATAATATACATCTTTGATTTCTTTTTATTTGAATAGTTTCTGCTGGACGTTTAACTGCATGTGCATTTTTACTTTCAGCTGTCCAACCCACAACAGTTGGAGTCACAACAGCAGCAACAACTCAAGTCTCAACTCCTTCTCCAGTAACAACCCCAGTTCCAATCACAACAACTCTTCCAGCAAATTTGACAACTCTTCCAACTACAACACCCGGTATATTCATATAATCTACTTATATATATAAAGCATATTGTGTGTGTGTGTGTGTGTGTGTGTGTGTGTGTGTGTGTGTGTGTGTGTGTGTGTGTGTGTGTGTGTGTGTGTGAGAGAAAGAGAGAGAGAGAGAGAGTTTGCGCCCTATGGACTATAAAACGGTTCGGCCAATTTTTTTTTTAATTTCACACGCATGTATTTTATGTACCTGTGCGTGTTTTAGATCGATTTTATATCAAAATACCCCCGGTAAGTATCGAAAATCGATAATCAAAAAAATGTCATTAATGAAGGAACAGTTCAAGTTTGATCAAAGTTAATACCTTTATACACACTAGCATCATAAGTGCGTTTGAGAAATTTTCTGACTGCAAAAGCAGAATGGCCCGGCGTATAAAATCAACAATAGGTTCTTTGATAAAACAAGGGAACGTTCAAAATGAATGTTTCTGTATAGAGCTCTACTGGACCATTGTACTTAACTTTTATATTTTAAATTTTAATTCAAGTCAATACATAAAAATAATTTCATAACATTAACAGTAGGTTTTTTAAAGTGTGATATAGACTACTATATATTGTGGACTAAGTTACTCTGGGGACGCATATGAGCTTACTCTTGGTGCACCATTGTGGGTTCCCGACTAGAGCAGGCAATCGATTGATTTGATTGACGAATGGGCGATTTCACCGATTTCGATGACAATAAAATAATCCAATGAAAGGAGGAACAGGTGAGTTTGACAAAAGTTAATACTTTACACAGCCTAAAAATACACATGCATTTGAGAAGTTTTCTTACAATACAATCCAAAAGACTCGACATATAAAATAAACTACAGGTTCTTTGATATGACAGGGACGCGTTCGAAATGAATGTTTTTTGTTTAAAGCACAACTAAACATTGATACTTTACTTTTTTTTATTTTAAACTTAAATTCAAACAATTACCATCGAACAAGCAGTAAGGCTATAAATCATATAAAATCAACAGTAAGTTCTTTGATATGACAGAGGTGCGTTGGAAATAAATGTCTCTGTTTAGAGCACAAGTGAAGCATGGTACTTGACTTTTGCATGTTAAAATTTAATGCAAGCCATTCTATATAAAAAGTGATTTTATAAAATCAGCAGTAGGTTTTCTACAATGTAATGTACCTATTTACTATGCCTCCCCACGGGACAGAGTTAGACACCAGGGTCGTTTAATGTAGAATACAATTTATTGTGGACTAAGTCACTGCGGTGATGCATGTGAAGCCTCCTTCCGGTGCACTGCGATGGGTTGCCAATTAGAGCAGGCAATCAATCGATTTGATTGAAAAACGGACGATTGCACTGATTTCGATGACAATAAAAATATGGAAGTATGAAACATTCTTTGATCCTCATTCAATCCCGATCAAGGTCGGGTCTCCCTGCTAGTTCGGAATAAATAGAAAATCTGCCTTGAAAAATTTTTCTACGAGACGTTCATTATTTAATATTCAAAATTTTTCAGAAAACTATATTTATTTTCCTTTACACTTTTTAGACGTATGAAATGATTAAATAAATGATTTACAGGGTGGAACGATAAAGTTGTAGCCCTAAAGAAAACAACACTACAGCTTTGTTTTTTAAATTTTACTGAAAAAAATCAAGTCAGATATCTTGATTATGTAGTAGAACTGACATCTATTTAATGTAGCCGCCTTCAGCCTCAATCATCGCCTCAATATGGGTCCTGAACTGGGAGCATGCCTTTTTCCACAAGTACTGGCAAGAGTTGGGTAAATACTCGGCATATGGGGGCGATCAGGCTGGCTTTGGTGTTGTGAAAGGTCATGTTGACGATGTTCTCGACGTATGACTAAACGAAGTAGCTCAGCGGATCCAGGTCCGGGGAGAAGGATGGCCAGTGAGATAAGAGTACAAAGTCGTAGCACTCCTTCTGAAGCCATGCTTGGGTCTTTTTGGATTTGCGAGCCGGCGCTGAGTCCGGCTGACACATCCACCACCTGAAAGCGGCCACCTAATTGCACCAGAGGATCACCACACTCTTCAGCACATCCGGGTACACTTTGGTGTTAACTTTTAAATCGACTTCGAAGATGTAAGGTGGGATGATGTAGCCCTCACTTGAAACCACACAAAAACTATTACCGTGGCAAGAAACTTTGTTTTTATCACCCTGGGCAAGTCCCTGTTATTTGTGGCAATTTTGAGGGTACTGGCAATGGTCCTGTTGTCATAACTTGGATCGCTAGAGAGCATGAGTTGTACAGCGATGCATCTCTAATCTCGCTCGCTGAACATTGTGTCACTTACAGATATGATAGAAGGCTCCTGTGGCTCTTGGGATTTGTACACAACTGGCCAATTAGTAGATGGTTTGTGACAAAAGAAAGAAAGCCAGTTTTCATCAAACTGAAATGGAATCATGTTTTCTTTTCTAGGGGGATAATTTTATCGTTCCACCCCGTATAATAGGATAAAATTTATTTATTTATTTTATAATAATGATTTTAATTAGTCCTTACTTTGGGTTAAATATCTTTAATCAGACAAAATATCATTCGAACAATAAAACTTACTTTCATGTTAACTTTTAAAATCAACTTTTGCAGATGATGGAAAGTCTATTTTTTTTTCTACTATAAATCTTTGATTTCTTTTTATTTGAATAGTTTCTGCTGTACGTTTAACTGCATGTGCATTTTTACTTTTAGCTGTCCAACCCACAACAGTTGGAGTCACAACAGCAGCAACAACTCAAGTCTCAACTCCTTCTCCAGTAACAACCCCAGTTCCAATCACAACAACTCTTCCAGCAAATTTAACAACTCTTCCAACTACAACACCCGGTATATTCATATAATCTACTTATATATATAAAGCATAGTGTGTGTGTGTGTGTGTGTGTGTGTGTGTGTGTGTGTGTGTGTGTGTGTGTGTGTGTGTGTGTGTGTGTGTGTGTGTGTGTGTGTGTGTGTGTGAGAGAGAGTTTGCGCCCTATGGACTATAAAACGATTCGGCCAAATTTTTTTTTTTAATTTCACACACATGTACTTTATGTGCCTGAGCGTGTTCTTAGATCGATTTTATATCAAAATACCTCTGATAAGTATCGAAAATCGATAATCAAAAAAATATCATTTAAGAATGAACAGTTCAATTTTGATCAAAGTTAATACTGTTCTACACACTAACATCACAAGCGCATTTGAGAAGTTTTATGACCGCACAAGCAGAATGGTCCGGTGTATAAAATCAACAGTAGGTTCTTTGGTAAAACAAGGGCGTGTTTAAAATGAATGTTTCTGTTTAGAGCACAACTGGACCATTGTACTTTTATATTTTAAATTTTGATTCCAGTCAATATATAAAAATAATTTCATAACATTAACAGTAGGTTCTTTAAAGTGCGATATAGACTACTATGTATTGTGGACTAAGTCATTCCGGTGAAGCATATGAGCTTACTGTTGGTGTACCATTGTAGGTTTCCGAATTGAGTAGGCAATCGATTGATTTTATTGATGGATGCTGTACTTCACATGATTTTTTTAGTGTGTCTTATTTTACTTTTTTAATAATATAATAAAATCTAGGAAATATTGTAAAAGGTCTCTGCTACGAAATAACATTAGAAAAATGTAAGAAAAGTACAGTTAATTATATAATGATTGTACTAGTGGGACCTGTGGAAATTCCACAGGGGACTCATTCATATGTAATATTAATATTGGCATTCTGTAGATGTTCAGCGCAAATGGAGAAGCTCTGATATTATTCTAGCTTTTTTGTTAAAACTTCAAAAGTATTTGTCTAAGCTAGCACGAACGCCCAGCAAAGCCCGGTCGTAAAGTACGCTTAAATATGATATTTTAATTCTTTCAGATTTCATACATATTATTATAGAATTAATGGTCTATCGATTTTTATATACTATAAAGTTGTAATTTCACAAATAAAAAAAGGGTATCCAGATGACTTTGGTGCATTAGCTTGAATCGAAACCAAAATAAAAGCTTATGAAAAAAAAAAAAAAAAAAAAATATATATATATATATATATATATATATATATATATATATATATATATATATATATATAACTTTAGTTCTTTCAGCCATAATCGAAAGCGAAACCAAAACTTATGAAGAATTCTTGGTAAAATTATTTGTGACAAGAAATGGAAGTACATAACAATTAAACGACCCGGATGTAAGCGTGACACAAAAAAAACACACACACACACATGCTATCGTATTAATATAGAGATTTTAATTGCTTTATTTTAATACCTTACATTATAATAAATAATCTGTTGTTCACCGTTCATTTTATCTTTTTTTTGCCAATTTCATTGTTTTTTATCACATTAGAGACAGGTAAAAATGAATTTTAATCGATAAAAAGTGTGTCATGCTACACACCGTTTGAAAATCAATAAATAAGGACTAATTGTTAAAATATATATTAAACTGATGAAATTATATTGATTCTAAAATAATTACTAGTTTATTTCTCTAAAATAAAATTTCTAATAATAATGGAGTGAGTAATGCTCAACGCATGCTATGATTTCAATCATAGCACGTATGAACTATTATCTTCATGATTTCAATCAGAGCACGTATGAACTATTATCTTCATGATTTCAATCATAGCACGTATGAACTATTATCTTCATGATTTCAATCATAGCATGTATGAACTATTATCTTCATGATTTCAATCAGAGCACGTATGAACTATTATCTTCATGATTTCAATCATAGCACGTATGAACTATTATCTTCATGATTTCAATCATAGCATGTATGAACTATTATCTTCATGATTTCAATCATAGCACGTATGAACTATTATCTTCATGATTTCAATCATAGCACGTATGAACTATTATCTTCATGATTTCAATCATAGCATGTATGAACTATTATCTTCATGATTTCAATCATAGCATGTATGAACTATTATCTTCATGATTTCAATCATAGCACGTATGAACTATTATCTTCATGATTTCAATCATAGCATGTATGAACTATTATCTTCATGATTTCAATCATAGCATGTATTAACTATTATCTTCATGATTTCAATCATAGCACGTATGAACTATTATCTTCATGATTTCAATCATAGCACGTATGAACTATTATCTTCATGATTTCAATCATAGCACGTATGAACTATTATCTTCATGATTTCAATCATAGCACGTATGAACTATTATCTTCATGATTTCAATCATAGCATGTATGAACTATTATCTTCATGATTTCAATCATAGCACGTATGAACTATTATCTTCATGATTTCAATCATAGCACGTATGAACTATTATCTTCATGATTTCAATCATAGCATGTATGAACTATTATCTTCATGATTTCAATCATAGCATGTATGAACTATTATCTTCATTACATTTTGATAACACCAATTAATAAAACTGCATCAACAACATCTAAACTTACAACAAACACACATCTTACACCTGTAATGAATCCACCATTTTTATATGCATATCTTTTTTTTTTGTTTGTTTGTTTATTGTAGATGCAATTGAGTTAATTCCTTTAAAAATCTGTAATTCAGTATTTTTTTCGTTTTCTTTTGTTTAGCTTTTTTGGGGGGGATCAGTGTTTTTTTTTTGTCAGTGTTTTCATATATTTTTTTTTACTCGTGGATTGTGTTTGTTTTCATTTCTTTTCACTATAGACGCGTATTATGTTTGATAAAATATGTCTAATAATAGATAACATTATACTTGATAGTGGTTTGTTTTCATACGTTTGGGTCGTTCTTAACATTTTTCAATGCATAGTTTCCTAAACATTCAGCAGCCTATCATATTTTATTGTATCCTATAAACTGTGTTTCTATTCAAATTTCTTGATAAGTCTCTAAATTTATGAGAAAACTATTATTACTCTCTTTACTTTTGTACATTACAAATCATACTTGAAAACAACTGAAGCGATTATTTTTTAGCATAGCTACCAAATTTGTATTTTAGGAAAACTTACTTGATTGCATTTAAAAATAACTATTCTCTCTTTTCAGGTTGTTATTTTTAATTAATTTAATTAAAATGACTAAAATAATTTTTCTTTGATTTTTACATTCAAATTAATTTTAAAGTGTAATGCAGCAGAGGAAAATGATTCATTAATTTCAATTTTAAGATTCAAACAAGATTTGTTTAATGTCAAACTAAATGTCTAAATTAATTCATGAAAACTCAAAATCCAATCTAGGTAAAATATTAAATTCCTAATAGTAACATATTAAAAAATCATTAAATATAATTGATTGTCATCAGCAGACAACGGGTTTATTTTTTGTTGTTTTTGTTGTTTTTGTTTTTGTTGTTGTTGTTGTTGTTGTTAAATTATTATTATTATTTATTGTGTACTTGCTATATTTGAAAGGTTACGAGTTGCTCTGAATAAAATACCCACGTTCTTTATTTTGTTATTAGCAACTTTACCACCGACAACTCCTCAAATCACGACAAGACCTCCAATTTCACCTGTAGTAACAACAACTATGCCTCCAGTTACTACTGCACCAAAAACAATACTTCCAGTTTCCCCATCAGTAATTACTCCAATTGTGCCTTTCATTTCAACTTCTCTTAGTAAGTTTGTTGATCTTTTCCACATCTTTCAAATGATTGATTTTCTCCCGTTTTATTTCTATTTTTCATTTTACTTCGAATCCAAAATCAAGATTTTTAGGGTTTTTCATTTTGTTTAGAATTTTCTCTCTTGATTTTCATTAAATTTAAACTTCTTCATTATATTGCTATTTTTCATTTGTTTCTCTTTTGTTACTTTCACGTTATTGGTTTTATTTTTTCATTTGATTTTTTATATTTTGTTTTTATTTTAATTTCTTTTTTATTTTACTAGTTTACACTTTTTATTGGTTTTATTACTTTTCACTTTGTATTCTTTTGTTTGTTATTTTTCACTTCTTGTTTTGCCGCTTTCACTTTATTTTTTTATTTTTCACTTCTTTATTTTTTAGTTTTTTTTACCTCTTTATGTTTTGTTATTTTTCACTTTATTTTTTATTATTTTTTACTTTATTTTTGTTATTTTTTACTTTATTTTTTTGTTTTAATTCTTTTTTTTGTTTTTATTTTTTGTTGTTTTTACTTTTTTGTTTTTCATTTCTTCATTTTTTGTTGTTTTTCACTTTTTATTATTTTACATTTCTGTATTTTTTGTTGTTTTTCACTTCTTTATTTTATTTTTTTTTGTTTTTCACTTCTTTATTTATTTTTTTTTGTTTTTCACTTCTTTATTTATTTTTTTTTTCACTTCTTTATTTATTTTTATTTTTCACTTCTTTATTTTTTTTTCACTTCTTTATTTTTTTTTTTTCACTTCTTTATTTTTTTTACTTCATCATTTTTGTTTGCTTTTCACTCTTGTTTCACTATTTTGGTCGTTCTTTCACAATGAATCGCCGTCATTTTTGTTGATAACAATCAGTGTGCTTTGTTAATTTTTATATCCATATTCTTTTTGGTGCTTTATTATTTTGTTTTGTTTTTTATTTCTTTTTTAAGCTACGACACTTATTTCAACCAGTGTATTACCGACAACAGAAGTCGAGATTGCAACCCCCACTCAAACAAAAAAGCCAGAACTATGTAAGTTTTTTCAATTTTTTTTTAAGTTAGAAATGTTTTAGAACATTTTAATTTGTATAGTTTATTATTTCCCAGAAAAGTTCATTACTTTTATACTATCAAGTTAACTGAGTTAGTTTAGGCAATTTAATTTCATGTGTTTCGCTAATATTTTGTTAATACATGTTTCTTCTACAACATAATCGCATCGACACACCGGTTATCGATAGATCACTGGTTAAGCAACATTGAGTCTTAATGGGTAACAAATTTTGAAGACTGCGTGCCATATGTAGGAGCGGTCTCTGTTTATTCTGTTATTGTTTCTAGTCGTCCCAGACTTTAAACTAAACTCAAACCATACCGGTTTATGAAAGGTGTGATTGTAGATTGTGCAACCCTTGTGTCACAATACGCTCCCTTTGCAGTCATCTTGGGCTCCTCTCTGTTAACATATCTCTTTTAATGAATGGACGATATAAGTACCGATGACACAAGAATGTACAGCATTCTTTGGTAACCAGTATAGAACGACACTGACTCATGTCAAACTAGTATGAAAGCTGTTCTAGCTGTATCAAAATTGAAAAGAGAACAATATGTGACTAACAAATTACTTGTTTAAAACGATATTTATTTCAAAATATTTTCCGCTAGTTACTATTTACGTTCCCCGACCGATGTGACACAATGTCAGAAGGTGGTGTTGAAAAGCCAGTACACAAAGGCTTCTGCATTGTAGCCCACAAAAATGTCTGAACAACCCCGTTGGTTGTCCTTGGCATAGACGCCTCGGGGGAATTAACAAAAATCTAACTACTTCTTATACAGAGAAGGAAAAGCCTGGGAGGATGGACCTCACAGAAATGCATAGAATCATACCTCAGCCCGACAGAAGCAAGGTCACCAACTCAAAAATGGCCCAGACTCTGTCGGATTGATTGCCGATGACGTATCCTTGACTAGTATGAACAACAACAACAACTCAGTTATGGTCAGGTTGATCCTCTTGAGCAAAAATGAAGAACCCAAGGAAAAGGTTAAGAAACGCTGATCTAATAATGGCGTGCTTATGTCTTAGTTCATTGGCCTCGACCAGAATCATGTTGGAATTTGATTATCGTTTGTGAAAAATTTTTCTTTGTTGTTTTCAGTCTGCAAATTGAACCCGTGTGATATCGATACAATGCTTGGTTTCATGCCGGGTGAAGTGATCGGATGGATTGAAAAGGATGGCATCAGTGGACCAAGCAGCGACGAAGAGACTGCTTACACTGGGGATGAGATTGGCGAGGGCGTCACAGTATTTGTTTACTGCAACAATTGGTAAGAAGATTAAGAATACAAGAATCTTTTGCCTTATAAAATGTTTAAAATATGATGAAGAAACAAAGGGTTTTGAATCAAAGCTATGAAATAGAGAATTGGTTTTTGTTTGCGAAGGGGAGGACAAGTGAAACTTTATCAATTAATTGAGTTTCTATGATGCAAATCGATTTGATTCTTTATTTCGGTTGTATATTCTCTCTCTCTCTCTCTCTCTCTCTCTCTCTCTCTCTCTCTCTCTCTCTCTCTCTCTCTCTCTCTCTCACACACACACACACACACATTCTTTCTCTCAACCCTTCTAATACGCATGCGTACACACACACACAAACACATAAATGCTGGTATGTGCGTATATATTTATGAAACTAATTTCGTGAGGATATTCTGTATCTGTATTTTATTAATAAAGCTATACCGAACCCAAGAATTTTTTTTAATTAAATAAATGTAAATAAATAATTTTCATAATGTATACGCGCTCAGTATTCGATAAATGTCATAAACAAGAGAAACTTTATCAAATAATTGAGTTTCTGTGATGCAAATTTACTCGATTCGATATTTCATTTGCATAATCTGTCTCTTTTTCTCCTTTGTTTTTTCAACACTTTTACACTCACGCACCTGCGCACGCGTTAACGCACATGCAAACACACAAAATACTGATATTTGTATGCGCCTAAATACTGATGAAATCAATTTCAGAATAGTTTTTTTTTTCTAAAAAATAGTTTTTTAATAAAACTATACGGAATTAAAGAAATTTATAAAAACAAATTAAATAAATCTAAATATATAATTTTTATTATGTATGTAGGGTGTCCCAAAAGAATCTGAGTCGCTTACCGAGCAGTGGATATTTATCGTAGAGTGATAATTTCGGTTGAATTCAAATTTCAATTCGTCAGCTTCTTCTGGGATACCCTATGCATGCACAGAATTCGCTAAATACCTTAAAGAAAAATGGATAATTAATTTAATTAAAATTAAATCTAATTTGAATCAATACATGCTTTATTGATTGGAAGATTCTTACATTGAAATCTTTAATCTTGCCTTACTGTTGTGAATTATCCTGATTTCAGTACTTGCAAAGACGGAGACTTATCGTGTACGAATGCAGAATGCCATGGTATGTGTTAATTTTTATTAGTTTTTCTTAACTTTTGTATAACTTTAGATAAAAATAAAATTGAAATAAACGGAATAAAAGTGAATCCTTTTTTAATCCAAGTAATTTCAATGTTTTTTTTTGTTGTTGTTGTTTTTCTTTTTGTTTGTTTGTTTGGTTTTCTTTCTTTTTTTTTGTGAGCCTATCTTATTTGCTTTTGAATTTTGTTAAATTTCATCTTGAATTCACACATTAGAATTTCCGGCACTTGTGCACTAGTGCGAAGGTAAAACTTTTTGGTTTTCAGTTGGGATATTTGGAGAGTGCATAGCAGGGGTGACAAGCGCACATCAGGGGCAGGAAACTCTATTTTGTGTTATAAGCTTCTTATCTTTATTTTAATTCAATAAATGTGTAACAAAAACTTTCTCAACCAAAAAACACACGCACTCGAAAATTTCAGAATTTTGGTTTTGTTACAAAAAAATGTTTTTAGTCTCTAATTTGTGTTTAAAAACTATTTTGTTTTATTATTATAATTTTCTTAAAGGTATTAAAAAACATATTTATTGTGAGATTTTTTATTCATTCCTGAAATTGCATTTGTTTGCCACTGCTATGCACACTTCAAATGTTCCAAATGAGAACCACGAAAGTTGTACCTTCGCATAAGTGCAAAGTGCCGAATTTCCTATCATTCAATGGATGTTACTCAAATTATGAGACAATCTGTATGGAGAAGCTAAATATTAAATCATTTTATCACGTTGTCTTTTATCCTGATTTTTTTTTTTTTTTTTTTTTTTTTTTCATTTGTCATGAAACGAATTATATTATAGTTATATCTTATTCTAACTTATTCTACATCCATAATAGATAGCTATGTTTATGTTATTGGTACTGTTATTTTTTATTCTTTTTAATTGGGACTGCTTTTATGCGTATTACAGCGGTGTTATTTGTGAGATGTAGGACGAATATAAAAAAATTATTGAATAAAATTCCTGAAGAAAACAACAATTAACATTTACTCTCCATTTACCATAAAATAATTAATCCTTAGTCAAAAACGTCTTACTTATGGGTAGCTCTAATCCAAGATTTGGACTCAATTTGAAATATGCAAGGGACATAACTCTACTCTACAAATCTCAATTAGGCAAAGAGTTACGTCCCATTTAATGTTTCTAGACGAAAATCTAACATATGCAAATGTTTTCACGTGATAGCAGTGATGTCTTCTGTATGAGAAAAACTCGTCACTCTGAGTAGAATTCATAACGGATGTAACTCGATTTAAATTAAAAATAACTTCTTATTCTGTGTTGTTATTTTTCTTTTAGCAAAAACTGTACTTTTATCGTTTTATTAGAGTATTATAACCAGCCGTCCTAGGGGTGAACTTTTTTGTCTTGTGTAAAAATAGCTGAGAATAAACCTGTCGGCATTTTTTGGTAGGTGCGCCTCAGGCGATTAGGAATTAACAAACCTTCCTCTCAAACAACAAGGTAATGCTTGAGATGATTCACATCCTAGAATCAGACCGAACAAGAAGGGAGATTGAAATTTCGAGGTCAGACCCCTAAATATCAAGATAGTGCCAAGTCGAACCTCAAATGGTATAAACACCCATAGCCAATCACTTCCAAACTATAATATGATTTCTGTTGTTTTTTTGTTTTGTTTTTGTTTTTGTTTTTTTGTTGTTTGTTTTTTTTGGGGGGGATAGGATTAAATTTGCATCTCTGTAAAAAAAATGTTATTGTTTCTTTTTTTTTTTTTCTGTTTTAACAAAAATTGGTGCAGATTTTCAGTGAGTAAAGTCTTGAATCAGTCAACCAACTTTTGCCAAAAAGTATTTTCTCTATCAATGATTATCAAGATTTGATTGTAAAAGAAAATGTTTCCGTTCCAAGTCAAACCACTGAGATGTTATGCGCACAAAAATATGTCGAGAGATTTATTAATGAAAGGCGAAACCTTGCTTGGACCCTTATTAGAATGACCAGCGTAGAAGCGAAATACGGTCTTTAAATTAAGTAAAAGAACGAAGATGAAAGCACGTATAATCCGGACGCTTTATCGCCAGAAGATGATGCAAAGAAAATGAAAGTAAAATTTGGCGCTTTTAAACAAAAAGTCGAATGGAATTTCACACGCGCGCGCGTGCGCGTATATATATACGCAGTATCTGAGGATAGTGTGAGACAAGCGCTATTGTTGATTGTTCCACCGTCTGACGGTTCACAGAGAAAATAAAGACATATCAATTTAACATTAATGCCATGCGCACTGGTATTATTGCTGTGTGGAAAGTCAATATGCGTATATTTAATGTATATATGCAGAATCTAACATCCAAAAAGAAATTCTATACATGATAACGAAGAAAATTTCTTTCGTTAAACGATTGCTTTTTTTTCTGTTTAGGCTGCGCTTATACACCTTGGACCGAATGGACTGATTGCAGTAAAAGTTGCAACATTGGCAACAGGATTCGTTCCAGAAAGAGGGTGATCGGCCGAGGAAATGAGAAATGTACTTTATCCATAGAAGAATCGAATGATTGTAACTTTGACCCATGCCAAGGTAAATATTGTTTGAGTTTCGATTTCATAAAAAAAATTAATAACAGAGCGTTATGCTTCTTCCACAACATAACCGTATTGACACACAGCAATACACTGCTGATCAAAAATTTAAGATCAGTTAAAAATCTTTAAAAAGAAAACATTTTTTAAGGATAGATTTTAAACTCTTCCGACTGAAGGTTACAAATACTATAATCTAAAAGGTTATGGAAACAAAAAGGTACATCCAAAAATTTTATTTAAAAGTTTGCATTTTTATTAAATTAGGCTTTTTACACATGATCAAAGTTATACGACCAAGGGTATAAATTGTTAGATTTATGGTAATTCTAATGTTTTTAGTTCAGTTAGAGATTAGCAATCACTGTATAAAGGTGTTACCATGCCTAAAGCAAGAAAACTAACCCAAGTTGAGCGCTCTCGAATTCTAGGATTCCATGAGCAAGGTTTGTCACAGCGAGCGATAGCAGGTAAGATAAATCGCAGTAAAACTGTTATTTGAAACTTTCTAAAGACCACTGAGAATTATAGAAAAGCAAAATCCTTTGGTAGGCCCCCACAAAAAAAAATTCTCCTGGATTGACAAGGAAAATCAGACGGGGTTTTATGAATGGCAGAGGACTTTCTTCTAGTCAAATTAAGGAGATTACAGATGCTGATTGCAGTCCAATAACAATCAGACGACACTTACAACAAAAAGGCATGGTAAATAAAAAGCGTAAACAAATTCCTCGATTGCTTCCACGTCACAAACTGGACCGCTTAAGATTTGGTCGTGAATACCAAGCCTGAGACGTTGAGAAGTGGAATCAAGTCCTGTTTTCTGATGAGAAAAAATTCAATTTAGATAGTCCTGGTGGTTTCCAGCGATATTGGCATGACAAAAACATGCCCCTTGAAATTTTTTCCACACGCCATAGTGGTGGAGGGTTCGTAATAGTATGGGGTGCCTTTTCTTACAGAGGGACGATGGAGCTTCAGGTGGTGCAGGGTCGTCAGACAGCAGCTGGTTATGTTAGCATGCTACAAAAAGCATCTTTGATGATGGAGGATCATCGTTTGTGTGGGGATGGATGGTTATTCCAACAGGATAATGCTGCAATCCACACTGCAAGACGAACCTTGTGCTTTCTACAAGAAAATGGAGTCCATCTCTTGGGACATCCTGTATGCTACGGATTTGAACCCAATTGAAAATGTTTGGGGATGTATAATAAGAGATGTTTATCGAAATGACAAACAATATTCAACAAAAAATGAACTTCGTGAAGCCATCTTCAGAAACTGGAATAGGATCCCCCGCACCTTAATGGAAACCCTTATTTCTAGCATGCCCTCAAAGAATGTGGAGGTAGAACTCATTATTAAGTTTGATTGTTGAATGTTTTCATATACGTTTAATACACGTTTTGTACAATTTAATAGAATTTTTGTCCATGGTCTTATAATTTTGATCATGTGTAAAAAGCCTAATTTAATAAAAATGTAAATTTTAAAAATAATTCTTTGGAATGTAGCTTTTTGTTTCCATAACCTTTTAGATTGTAGTAATGGTAACCTTAAGTCGAAGAGTTTAAAATCTATCCTTTAAAAAAAAGGGGTGTTTTTAAAAGATTTTTAAGTGGTCTTAAATTTCTGATCAACAGTGTATGTATAGCATTAGTTTTTATTTGTTTTTAATTGTTTGCTTGTTTGTTTGTTTGTCATTTTAATTTTATTTGGGAGGTAAGGATGCGGTTTGGGAGGCAAAAAAGGTAAAATTTACAAAAAGATAAATAATGTGTTCACTTTATTACCTATAATACGTATCCCATAATTAATTAGTTAAGTTTACGCAGCATATTCGTATTATTAGCGCTCACGTGTCCCGGATAATATTTTATTACATAATGGACCTCAAATTTTTTTATGTATAGCAATTCTTGCGCCTATTAATTATTTTGTATTTCGCTCATTTTAAATATTTGGAGAATGATAGAGTGCAAGTTTGAGGAACATACCCTCTAAATGATAAAATTTATCCAAAAGATCATGTACTTGTGTTACTCACCGTGTTGTCTAGAATACATATTCTATAATTCATGATGATCATTTTATTAATTTAGGAGTGACCTCCCCTCTCCCCACATCCGTACATGTAAATAATGTTTTCCGTTATGGGTTGCATCAAACGGTAAAAAAAAAAATCTGGGCATTCACTGAAATAAAAAAAAATATAATAAAATTATGATTGTTGACTGATTTTTTCTCTTGTTTCTTAGAATGAAGCCAACCAGTATATATATATATATATATATATATATATATATATATATATATATATATATATATATATATATATATATATATATACTGTTGAACTAAATGTTAATGACAAAATACCTTTCCTCGACGTCCTTATTGACACTTTCAATAATACCTTTAGCACTTCCAACTACAAAAAAACTTACCTGCTATATATCTTGCTTTCTAAATATCAAGAGTGGGTGCACCCACCGATATAAAATAGCCATCATCAAAAACCTCCTTAACCGAGCAAAATTTATCTCCTCCAACAAAAAAAATACTACTCATCGAATTAAAAAAAAAAAAACATTAAATAAACAAATCCTCGTCAACAACGGTTTCCCAAATTATATTTTTGATCAACACATAAACTCCATGCTCTAGAAGTTAAACAACGCTCCCACTAACAGTAACACCCCCAACATCATACAATCAACCTATTGCAATCAAACGCATCCGGGCTTTAAGTTAGAAGAAATCGGTATAAAGAATATCATCCATAGATACATCTCCCCTGTAAACGACAATAACATTGGATTCATTATTTACTATAAAAAAATTTAAACCCAAAACTTAGTTATTAAAAACACTCCCTCCCCCCTCGCTTAAACCATTAGAACGGACCAACATAATCTATCAGTTCAAAGAAACATCATAATACATATATAAACAAAAAACATAGAAGAGTTGGGTGAAGGTAGGTCCAACTGCTTGCTCTCTTAAATAGAGATTAGAAGAATGTTCATATATGCATGAATAATGTATTTCACGATCTGAAGAGTGGCTATTTCGGAATATTTTGAATGACATAATGTTTGAAATTGTCCGAATGGTCTCGAAACAATTGTAATGAATATGAAAATACACAATATAATGCTATCATTTTTTTTATATTTACATTGTCTTAATTTTGTGAAAATATTACACACACACACATATATATATATATATATATATATATATATATATATATATATATATATATATATATATATATATATGAGAAGTAGAGAGATTAGATACAACTTTAAAGATTAAATTACAACCTATATACTATCAGATGCAAATTCAAATAAGTCTAGGATATTTAGAATGGAGTGATGCATTTCCAATATATTTATGCAGAACCTTACAATTATGTACCTTCTTGTAATGATAAAATGACATCGATTGAGGTTTTCTTGATTTTTGTTCTAGAAAAATCTAAATGGGCTACTTGGAGTACTTGGGGTGAATGTTCGGAGACGTGTGGTCTTGGTAATCAAGTAAGAAAAAGAGTTTGCGAGAATCCAACCCTTGGTGGAGGTTGTTCAGGCGAAAGACTACAAATTCAAGCTTGCATAAAACAAACATGTCCTGGAAATAGTAAGTTGGAGTTTTATTTTACTTTCTTTTCGTATATTATTCAATACAGTTATTTTCATTCCGAATAAATAGCACTCATTCGTTTAACGATATGGGCACACTGAAACATGCTGTTCGTTTGCTGAGTTCTTAATGCGTGATCCTTGCCGATGAGAACTGAAGGAAGTCTTATGAGTTGAATTTTATTTTTAAAGTAATTTGCGTACGGCTTTTATTATTCAGAAACGTGTACCGGCGGGAAAGTATGGTCAGATTGCGCCAACAGCTGTCCTCTTACATGTTCCGACTATAAGGTTAGCACGGAGGTCTGTCAAGAATCTGATACATGCATACCTGGTTGTCGATGTCCCGAGGGAATGTTGGATGAAGGTGGCAACTGCGTTGAAATCAAAAACTGTTTCTGTCACGACAAAGACGGCACGACAGTTCTAGAAAACTTTGAAGCCAAAAGTGAATCATCTTGCCAAAAATGGTCAGTGGAATATTTCTCTTTTTTTATTTACTTAATTCACAAAAAAATAATTTATCGAATATTATTGCATATTTTCGTTTCTCCAAAAATCATTATTCTGAAATGCTTGTATCTTCTCTTTTCAGTCTCTGCCTTGAGGGAGAAATCGTTTGTAACAATATTACAGAAAATTGTAAGTAGCTTGAAATGTTTACTTGAACCAATTGAGATTAGAAGTTTACTTCTTTATATTTTAGTACGTCCAGATTATTGTATGAACATTCGAACCAGTTTATAATAAAGTGTTTTAAAGCATTTCAGTAATAATAAAAGAGTAATATAAAACTAGTCAGACCCTTTGAAATTCTACAGTGATTTTGACCAATCTGTATAAGTTTTAGACCAATTCGTATAATTTTTACATCAATCTGTATAATTTTAGATCAATATGTATAATTTACAATTAATAACAATATTCCTTTTGAAATAATAAATATTTGTCAGTCAAAACCTTAATGGTTTTGACTGACAAATATTTATTATTTGACTCTGTAAAAACAAAACTGACTCTGTAAAAAATAAATGTCATTGTCAGATTAATATTCATTAATTAAATAAAACAAATATGTTTATTTATTTATTTAACATTCTAGCAATTTAATTATTTTTAAAACAATAAATATTCGTTTTACTTCTTACTGTAAAAATAGTTGTCAACTAAATATTCTTCAAAACGAATATCACTTTGTGAAATGTATTTATTTCAAACTGTAGTTTTAGTCTTCGAAGTGACATATTTTGGAACAATTCATTTTAAAATTTCGTAAAGACGAAATTTACCGCAACGATATTAGATTACTCATTAATTATTGGTCGAATGACTTCAATTTTTAATTGTGTGAAAAGCGATAATATAAGTGTGAACATGAGATGTTTTATGTATTATAATGTAAAATCATTTTTTTTTTGCCTGTGTAGCCGAATTCAGTTCAAATAGTTGCATAATTATGACCAGTATTAATAGCTGATTGCATTGAAGTCATCGTTTTGAATATAACATTTTCAAAGATGTAAGGTTTTTTCTTCATCATAGAAAATAATGACTTTGTGCTAATTTTAGTTAAGCTTGATAAAATAAATGTAAAATGTTGTTACAACCGAGAGTGATAGTGGAGATAAGCTCCCTCTCCCTTAAAACTGCAGTCATGGTGTGTGTCTCAAATATCCTCTGACAACCCAGACGAGCTCTTGGCTTTCTTGTGTGGCTTAGTTACTAAGTCCAGCGAAACTGTGAGAAAAGTAAAAGGCGGTCCACTGGCGCCTTAAAACCAGTCATTTCGGGAAGATGGGGCTCGTCAACGTTGGATGGTAGCTCACCTATGAGAAGGTAACTCTGATTCAAAATCTGCACTGCCTTGCAGAAAGGCTAAGGAAAGGCTAAGGAAGTAAACCCCGACAGAAAATCTGGAGATGGAGTCCCTAAGGCGACCTAACTTGATATTGTCATCACTGGCAACTCCTGTGGCACAGTTAGAGCCAAGCTGTATCGACTCTTTCTCTTGGATCCTCTAGCTTCGTGGAAATAGCTGTTGTCTGTGCAGTAGTCTTCCTATCTTCTAATATCACCCTGTTCAGGCTATGTAGCTCAACTAGGCAGGATCTGCCATTCCCGAGTTGGACTGTACAACCATTACTGACGATACAGATAGACACAAGAGCTACACCATCGTCTCCCTAGACGGATGCTTGACGACTTAAAATGCTGAGAGGATATTAGTGATTTTGTTATAGGTCAATGATTTACGATAATTGTAGTTTATGATTATATCATGTTATCAAATGAAGAATTGGTATTGGGTTTAACTCAGTGATCGTTTTTTGGGGTGGAATTGGACAGAATTGGACTATTTAAGGAGACGAGATAGCAAGAACTTGTTCATATTGGATTTGAAGACGACCATGTTGCAGTTAGCTGAGAAGTAAGCGACTGGAACTGAATTCCATAGGTGGACACTCCTAGGAAATAAGCTTTGTTCATGGAGTTTGCGTTTAGATTTATGCACCGAT
Organism: Euprymna scolopes; assembly: GCF_053919585.1. Classification (NCBI taxonomy): domain Eukaryota; kingdom Metazoa; phylum Mollusca; class Cephalopoda; order Sepiida; family Sepiolidae; genus Euprymna; species Euprymna scolopes. The sequence continues at coordinate 104,024,152 of NC_136489.1, read as the reverse complement.
AAAGAGTAATGGAATCTGTTAGCAATGGGTATTACTTGATGAGTGCTTTTTGTGAAAGTTTGGTAGGAGAGACCATTGAATGGGCCTCAGACGAGCACTTCTTCTGAAGTTATGATCAAAATATGTTGCAAACAATAAAAATATTGAATATTGCTTGCATTTAAGAATTACTGTTTCAGAGACTTCATTGATTTAAGAACATTTTTATAATCTGTGAAATAAAAATAATATGAGAGGATATTACTTGACTTAATGAAAATGCGTTTGTGCAATGTTATTATAAAATTATTTTAGTGGAAAAGTCACATTGTAAAAAAAACATTTATCTATAATCATCTAATAAAATAATGTTTTACTTAAAGGTTGTAAATATGCTGAATGGACTGAATGGGGATCTTGCAGTCAGACTTGTGGAGCTGGCATCAAACATCGATACAGGTAAGACATTTAAAGGGAATTTACTGAAAGTAAATTGTAAACGTTATTAGCAAACTTAAATAAAGAACAATGAACGTTGTTAGCAAACTTGGATAAAGAACAACGGACAATGAATAAAGAACAATTAAATAATTCAATGAATTATAAACTTAATGTCGTTACGTGAATTAATTAAATGAATGGTGATGAATTTACAATGGAATTAAATAGAAGTATCTACTTATAGAACATATCATGGACAGCTATATGCAAATACCGAACCATGGGGGAAATGACGTCGCGGTAAGGAAAAAGAAGACTATAAAAAGGAGAAAGAGCACGTTCGGGAAGACGATCACATTAGAGACGTGGATGACGTTCGAGAACACGTTCGAGAAGGTGGTCACGTTTGAGACACGTGGGTGGCATCACAGCTGTTACGAGAAGTCATGCGTGGTGGAAGAATGAGCAAATAACTGTCGTTGTACAACAAAAAATAAGCGAGTTTACGTTCTTTCCTAATCTTTGTCTACTTTGCGACTGAGGCTACAATGTGTTGGGTAACATTTCACTTACCCGTTGTTTTAATTTAACTTGCTTATATCTTGAAAAGCTGTTAATAAAGACGTTTTATATTAATTCATTAAAACATTTACACAAGTGATGCTTTCATTTCAATCAGGAATGATGGATTTTGTTTAAAATGTATTTTGTTTAAACTCGCAGGAAATTGATCACAAGTGGTGTGAAATGCGACAAAGAATATATTGTGGAGAACAAGACCTGCACAGTTGGACAGTGTCCATTTGATTGTATAATCGATGGCCAAGGTTACACACAAGATGAACTCGTTAGAGAAACGATGTGCAAAGTTTGGTAAGTGACAAGAGAATTTATTTACCCGATATATTTACACCTTTGTTATTTACTTAGAACAAATGCTAACACGAAGAATGTCTGGGTGCATGTATTTCGGTGTAAATAAATATTTATGATGATCAACCTTCCTTATTTCTTCCCCTGTAAAAGAATAGAACGTCAATAATATAAATCTCACCTATCTGTTTAAATGTATGTATGTATGTATGTATGTATGTATGTATGTATGTATGCCTAAAACGTTCGACAGAGGCGACGGATTTTCACGAGATTGGTATCATTTTGAAGGTCGGCATCTCGGACGACAAATATCGAAAAGTTAGCCAAAAACATTAATTCCTTCACCCTCAACGGGACAGTTTTCTACAAAGGGATCGATTTTTTTAGAGCCATTTTTGTAAGTCAACGTATCGGTTAGATTGACTTTGCCTAATTTTAACGTTCCGAAGTTCCGGTCGCGTCATTGAGTAGCGGTAAGACGTCAGATTTTCTTTCACTTTATTTTCTGACTTCGCGTCACAGGTTCGAGCCTACCTGCCTACTACAACTTTTTTTTTTTTTTTTTTTTTGCTCAACACACACTTCCAAACACCCGGGTAACGCCGGGAACCCAGGCTAGTTTAATAATAAAAACAAAATGCTTACTTGGTTATGTTTGGTTTGTGGCACGTTAACAAACGAATGTAGCAGTTCTGAAACTACATATGATATATATGTGAGGAGGTTACGCATGCGAATGTAGTGGTCCTTTTGTTTACTTTCGGCATTCTCCTAACTTTTGCGTCCTTTATTTTGTCCTTTATTCTTATTTCAACGTTGAATTTCTTTTATTATCAACAACAAAATATACCATCGAAATGGCGTAAAACGTTGCCTTTATTTTTCCTTCATTTTTTATTCTTACAGTTACTGCGAAAATTTCAAAGAAGTTTGCTATCCACAACCGAATGCCAAAGGTGAGCGATAAAACGCTATTTTTTCTTGATTCATTGTCCAAAAAGTCAAAAGATAAGCTTAAGTTTGACTTGTTTTCATGTGGAAAATTTTAATGGTCCAAACGTATAAAGGTTTACTGATATTTTTTACGAAAATCGCTCCAGATAAGGCATGAAATTATTTATTGTAAGGAGTTAACAAGAATAAAAGATGGCTATTGCAAAAATTGCCTATTGATCTTAGTCGTGAAGAAAAGGCCATAAATACGAGGAAAATAGTCATTAAGAATAGGGTTCCACAAGTTTGTAGCTCTGGAAAAAAAAGCTACTGAAATAGGAAGTTGTATTATATCGAGGTATCAAAACAGCGAATTGATGGAGATCGTTAGACCAACAAATCAAACGAGAAAGCGGGAATATAGTAGACAATTCTGAAGAATGCATGCCATAATAGTATTTATAAAAAAAAGACTGAGGCTAGGAATACCACGTATGTGAGATGGAGGTTCCAGAATAAATATAATGAAGTAACAATCGAAACTTTTTCTATAGAATAAAATGTTAATACATTAAAAAATAAAAAAATAAAACATTAATCGAATTATTTATTAAACTGGCGGGAGCATATAGAAATTCCACGGCGTCTTCTATATCGAACTGTATAAGATACTGTTAATAATAATTTTACTTTAAAGATATTAAATCACTGCCGGGGTCAATACTATAAAGACAAAAATATTCTTTTATCTTCTGAAAATTAAACGTTATTATCAGCTAAATATTTTTTAGATAAATAAAGCGAATATGTCTCTTACCGTAAAAAATAATAATTGCCAATTAAATATTCTTCAAAATAATGAAACAGATGACACGTTTTAAAAATGACTATTTAAAATTGTATTGTTTTAGTCGACGGGATGACATAATTTGACTTTGGAACAATTCATTTTAAAATCCGGGTGTTCTTTAGCTTAAGGATAACAGATGAATCGCCAAACACCATCTTGCTGATTAAATGATCTCGTTTTTGCTAAATGTGTGTGAAAGATGATAACGTACGTACGAATATGAAATTTTCCAGTGTATTATTATACAGACTTGTGCAACATGGCGTGGATGGCTATATGCAAATACCAAGCCGTGAGCAAAATGACGTCACGGTAAGGAAAAAGAAGACTATAAAAGGAGAGAGCACGTTCGAGAAGATGATCGCGTTAGAGACGTGGATGACGTTCGAGAGCACGTTCGAGAAAAGGGTCATGTGAGGACGTCACAACCGTAACGAGAAGTCACGCGTGGTGAGAGAATGAGGAAATAAATGTCGTTGTACAGCAAACAAAAAGGCGAGTTCAGTTATTTTCTGTTCTTTGTCTACTTTGCGACTGAGGCTACGTGTTGGGTAACGTTACACTAGCAGGGTTCGTGAAAATTCAACAGTTGTATCCTTCATCCGTTGTATATTGTTATCGTGCGTTCTATGGACATCCGGTGTGAACGCATACACCACGATATTAATGTACCACCTTTGTTCAAAATAAAGTATACTTTATCTAAGTATTCTGGTTGATGTAGTTTAAGAATATATCAGGTTATGGATATCTATATCCAAAATCCTTATAGAAGTCTGTGACACATTTCTCATTCTCTGCACATTTGGCGCAAACGGAGACCTCGCAATATTATTATACCACCTTTGGACGGAACAAAAACTACACTTTAATCTTTCATCTTCAGCAATCGGGCGATCCCATCATCTAAAAAAAAATGACGACGTATGCGCAAGTATAACATTGTCATAACGTATTATTATATTGATAATTTTGAATGTAAGTCCTAAAAACAATGTTATCACTTGTATATAGAAAAAAATATATTTGATGGCAAAATGTAATTATTTTTTCGGTTTAGTAAATGGAAATTGGACTGAGTGGTCTGGATGGTCAGCATGCAGTCGTTCTTGCAAACCGGGAGGATTCCGATCCCGAACTCGAACTTGTTCCAATCCACTTCCACGATGCGGCGGCGCTATGTGTCCTGGGGATTCTGTAGAAATGGACCCATGCAACGAAGATCTAATTTGTAAGTTATAGTTTTGACTTGATTTTCTTTTGTTTGTTTTTTATTTATTTTTTATGTATCTATTTTCCGTTTTTTTTTTAATTTTTTGTTTGTTTTTTTATAATCTTATAATATGATCCATTCTCATCTACTTCATCTATTTTAATTGTCTTTTAATACATGAATCATTAAAATAATTTTACCGTTGAGGCTTATTTCGTTATTATAGGCTGTGCTTATGCTCCTTGGTCGTTCTGGTCCACGTGCAGCCAAAGTTGCGGTGCTGGAATCCAAACACGTCAACGACAAAAGATCAACGAGCTTTCCTGCGATGCCGGGCCTCAAACTGAAAGAAAGACTTGTGAAATCCAACCTTGTGATGGTAAGGGCTTAAAAGCGTTCTTTCTTTCTTCGTTTTTTTTTTTTTTTTTTTTTTTTTCTTCTTAGTAGAATTTATTCATTCGATAAAAACACCCTTCTCATTTTGCGACGTCATAAAATGTCTCCAAGAATCTGAGAAATCTAATTTAATATCAGGAAAGAGGACTATGAAATATCTTTTGACCACAGTAAAACGACACAAACTGAAATACTAGTATAAGAACGCGACATGATCAAGAAGACAATCGTAGGTGCTTCTGCATTTACCGACCCGCAATTTCCACGAAGTTGGTTCGGGCTCGCTCAGCAACTGACGGGAATAACCGGAAAAGATCAGCCAAACGTTCCTCGATTTTTAACGAACGTCCTGTTTGTTTTTATCTAATAGGAATCTATGAAGGTTATGGTTTTATAAATTGAAAGAAATTTTTTTTTAATCGCGCAGGTTAGGTTTAGATACATGTTTGTAAATTTATTTATTGTATTTTCACGTTTTTCCTGTTCATCATTATAATTTTCTTATAGCGGTTTAACGTTTCGCGATCGGTCGCTTCCGGTGCAGATGTTTCCAATCATACAAGCCACGGTGCAAAGAGGCACAGTTAGTGAATAAGATATGAGAACGATATA